>NC_053025.1:273087455-273387455 GCF_003073215.2 Triticum urartu
ATGAAGGCTAGCCTAGGTCATACCAGAACTAGGGATGTGACAACTCGCCCCCACTCGGAAAAATCTCGTCCCGAGATTCAGGAGTTGGCGGAAAGAAAGCAGGGTACTCAAGTCGAAGACGATCTTCACGCTCCCAGGTAGCTTCTCTCTCGGAATGATGAGACCACTGAACCTTGAGAAACTTGATGTTATGATGTCGAGTGACACGCTCTGCTTAATTAAGAATGCGAACAGGGTACTCTCGATAGGTGAGGTTATCTTGGAGATCAAGCGTTTCATGGTCCACTCCGCGGATGGGATCCAAGAAGCAATGCCTGAGTTGAGAGACGTGGAAGACATCATGAACTCGAGAAAGATGTGGGGTTAGTTCCAACTGGTAGGAAACCTCTCCTTGTTTAGCGAGAATGAGAAAGGGACCAATGTAACGAGGAGCCAACTTGCCCTTGATACCGAATCGATGGGTACCCTTCAAAGGGGTAACCCGAAGGTAAGCTTTGTCGCCAATTTCATAAGCCACTTCCTTATGACTATGGTCATACTGGCTCTTTTGACGAGATTGGGCTGTCTTCAAATTCTCACGGATGATGCGAACTTGCTCTTCTGCCTCCTGGATCATATCCGGTCCAAAGAATTATCTTTCACTGGTTTCTGACCAGTTCAAAGGTGTTCGACATCTTCGTCCATACAGCACCTCAAAAGGAGCTTCCTTGAGGCTGGATTGGTAGCTGTTGTTATAAGCAAACTCGGCGAACGGAAGAAACTTCTCCCAATCCATACCGAATGAGATAACACAAGCTCTAAGCATGTCTTCGAGAATTTGGTTGACCCTTTCCACCTGACCACTTGATTGAGGGTGGAAAGCGGTACTGAAGGAAAGATGGGTGCCCATGGCAGTTTGGAAACTCTCCCAGAAATGAGAAGTGAAGAGACTACCACGGTCTGAATTGATCTCTAGTGGGACACCATGAAGTGACACTATTCGAGAAATATATAAGTCAGCGAGCTGACTAGCAGTGATACTCTCTCGAACAGGTAGGATGTGAGCCACTTTGGAAAGACGATCAATGACTACGAAGATAGCATTGTTCCCTCTCTTGGTCCTGGGAAAGCCGGTGATGAAGTCCATACCAACTTTATCCCATTTCCACTCAGGAATAGCTAAAGGTTGAAGGGTTCCAGCAGGCCTTTGATGTTCTGCCTTAACGCCACGACAAACATCGCAGTTAGCAATAAACTGAGCAATTTCTCTCTTCATCCTAGTCCACCAGAATCTCTGGCGTAGGTCCTGATACATCTTAGTACTACCAGGATGAATCGTGAGCGGAGACTCATGAGCCTCCTTAAGGATTAACTCTCGAAGATGCTGCTTCTTGGGGACCACCAGGCGATTCCTGAAGAAAACAACACCTCGATCATCTATAGAGAAAGTACCAGCAATGCCCTTAGCAATGTTTCTCTTGATCCGGGTAATCCCCGTATCATGCTTCTAGGCCTCTATGATATGATCCACAAGAGTAGGTTTCGCCACCAAGGTAGAAAGGAATCCATGAGGAGCAATGTGAAGGTTAAGCTTACAGAATTCATCATGAAGAAGTGGTTGGCCCTGCTGCAACATGAGATTGTTACAATAGGACTTACGACTTAGTGCATCAGCCACGACATTTCCCTTGCTCGGGGTGTAGCTAATCCCTAAGTCATAATCTGAGATCAACTCCAACCAACGTCTTTGCCTAAGGTTCAAATCTGGTTGGGTGAAGATATACTTGAGGCTCTGGTGATCGGTGTAAATCTCGCAACGTTTACCGAGAAGGTAATGTCGCCAGGTCTTAAGTGCATAGACTACGGCTGCAAGCTCTAGATCATGTGTAGGATAATTCTCCTCATGTGGATGCAACTGTCGAGATGCATAGGCAATCACATGGCGATCTTGCATAAGAATGCAACCTAGTCCCTGTCGTGAGGCATCACAATAGATAACAATGTCCTTAGTGAAATCCGGTGGCACAAGTATGGGAGCAGAAGTCAGGCATCTTTTCAGTTCCTGAAAACTGTGCTCACACTGTGGGGACAACTCAAACTTTTTATCTTTCTTAAGAAGTTCCGTGAGAGGTTTGGCCACTTTGGAGAAGTTCTCAACGAAGCGGCGACAATAACTGGCTAGACCAAGGAAACTCCTAAATTGCTTAACTGTTTTAGGCGGAGTCCAATCAAGAATGGCCTGAACTCTCTCGGGATTGACGGCAATGCCCTTACCTGAGATCACGTGGCCTAGGTAGGTCACTTCTGGCAACCAAAATTCGCAATTGGAGAACTTGGCATAAAGGCGGTGCTCTCTGAGTTTTTCTAGCACAAGTCTAAGGTGTTCGGCGTGATCTTCCTCATTCTTCGAGTAAATAAGAATATCATCGAGGTAAACCACGACGAACTTATCTAAGTACTCCATGAAGATCGAGTTCATCAAGCGAGAGAATGTAGCTGGAGCATTGGTTAGACCAAAGGACATGACGGTATACTCGTACTGGCCATAACGAGTGACAAAAGTTGTCTTAGGAATGTCCCCATTTCTGATCTTGATTTGGTGGTAGCCTAACCTCAAATCCATCTTGGAAAAGACTGAGGATCTAGCGAGCTGATCATACAGGTCGTTGATCCTGGGGAGCGGATACTTGTTCTTTATCGTGACCAAATTAACGGGATGATAATCTACAACCATCCGGTCCGTACCATCCTTCTTCTTGACGAAGAGGATGGGGCAAGCCAAGGGAGAAGAACTAGGACGGATGAAACCCTTTTGCAAGGATTCATCAAGTTGTTTCTTAAGCTCAGCTAGTTCTAAGGGTGCCATCTTGTAAGGTCTCCTAGAGATAGGAGCAGTTCCTGGGATAAGATCTATGACAAATTCTACATCTCTGTCAGGTGGAATACCTGGCAGTTCCTCCGGAAAGACATCCGGAAAGTCACGGACTACCGGAATATCTTCAAGGTTTGGAAGAGGGTTGGCATTAAGAGAATAGAGCTAACTCTTTGCAACTCTAGTGGAGACGGTGACTATCTTGCCAGATGGGTGTGTAAGCTGAACAGACCTTGTGTAACAATCAATCTTGGCATAATGAGCTTTCATCCAGTCCATACCCAAGATGATGTTAATATCTGTAGACTTGAGGGCTATAAGTGATGCAAGGAATACAAGTCTGTCAACAAGGATTTCATTATCGTGGCTTATTCTGGTAGTTTGCCATCTAGACCATGGAGTTTGGATTTCAAGTGGAGTTGGCATATCACAAAATGACATGTCGTGCAAACGAGCATAGCCTTCAGAGATGAAGGAGTGAGATGCTCCGGTATCGAACATAATCGAAGCTGGATGACAGTTGACAAGGAGTGTACCAAGAACAACATTCGGATCATCATGAGCGTCTTTAGCTGAGACATGATGCACACATCCACATTTAGTGGGAGCTGACTTGACACTAATCATCTTGCGTGATGGCTTACCACGGCCAACAGACTTCTCAGGCTGGGGTGGAGCATAATTGGTTTGAGAGCAGTCACGTGCATAGTGTCCTGGCTCTCCGCAGGTGAAACAAGTCCCTGAAGTAGGACGTGGACCTGCTTTGACAAGCGGTCTATCAATAGGCCTGGGTGGAGCATGTAACTGAACAGGGTGAGGTGCCACACAAGATGGCCTTGGTGTATAACCGGGTGGAAGAGCGGAGTTTGGAACCCAAATCCGGCGCTTCTGCGAAGTAGAACCGGAAGAAGAACCCAAACCACGGGTGTGCTTATGAGACTCCTCGTAAGTGAGTTGAGCTATCTCTGCATTAATGGCCTTGTTCACAAGAGCCTGGAATGTATTGCAATGATGCAAGTGGAGATCACGATGCAACTTGGGGTTGAGACCCTTCCGGAACCTAGCCTGCTTCTTGGCGTCCGTGGACACCTCTTCTGTAGCATAGCGGGCAAGGTTCTCAAACTCTCTACTGTAAGCATCAACAACCATCTTACTCTGGGTGAAACTACAGAACTCTTCTCTCTTGCGATCAATGAGGGCATGAGGAATGTGATGTTCACGAAAGGCTTCAGTAAAATCTCTCCAGGTAATTATCTGGCCAGCTGGAAGCATAGCCTCATAGTTCTGCCACCAAAGACTAGCAGGACCTTCCAGATGATAAGCAGCGTAGATGACCTTGTCACTTTCAGCTACGTTCGCAGACGCAGCTTGTGTGTGATACTACGTAGCCAGTCATCTGCATCGAGTGGTTCAATGGAATGATGGAAGGTAGGTGGTTTCAGAACAATGAAATCATAGATGGACGCTAACTCTTTGTGCTGATGGGAGGTGTTCTCCTCAATACGTGCTAACAAGCGGTTAGACTCTCGCTTGTTCTTCTCCATCTCTAACATGAACTCTTCCAACGAAGGCTGGTCGGGAGGATCCTCATCCCTACCATATCCGTGGTTCCGGCTACGAGCAATAGAACTTCGGTTAACTGACGACATCCTGAAGAACCAACCAAGGAAACAAGGATGGATTCAACATCATCATAAGGATGTAGAATATAGTATGAGGAAAAATACCATCTCTTGAACTCCCAGGACAATTTCGACAGCATAACGGCAGTAAAATGCTCGAAATGAGACATTATGCAAAAGACGGGGTAGCACCATACTCAACATCATCACTCAAGGTTCTGAGATATTGCTAAACAGGCTACACCGGAGGTACTCGAACTTGGATATGACTCAGATCAACCAAACCTTAGAGACTACGGAGTAGTAACACGTGATCCTGATAGACAGAAGAGAAAGCCTAGTTCCTTAACCCCGTAGGAAAGATAGGACGACTCAGATCAGAAGGGCATGAGGTATAAGGAGTAAAAAGAGCCTTACGTTCCCTTCCACAATCAATTCCCCTATATAGCTAAAGAATTTCTAGACCCAACTTCGACCAGGTTGGCTTGGCAATCCTACAGGCAGTCAGGCTCTGATACCAAAGCTGTCGGGACCCCGATACCAAGTCACATAGATCTAGCCGGTAACACCTCACATCAGTTTGCGGCCTCACGCACGGTATCCCCACGGGTTTTGCCTTACCCTGGCCCGGGACCGTTTGCACCTTTTGGCTCACGTATATGATTGTGTCGCTAGCATCCATATGACAGAGAACCCGGGCCGACATGGCTAGTCGTGAACCCAAAACGGCACTAACCTATGGGGACATGCATACATGATTCACATCGAGCATGTCGGTCAGCAGCGTGTGAATCCGGGCTGTAACACTAGGCTAACAAGACTCCCGGAACCCGGGCTGTAGCAGGCTAGGCAGGACTCCGGATGTAACCGCATGACATTTCCCCGAAGGGACAGACACAGGAACGAAGTGAAACACATGCCGGCCAGTCAAGTGTCCTGAGCAGTAGTGCTGGGCTAGCACGACTCTGGTGAACCGGGCTGTAGCGGACTACTATGGCTCAAGGAAGCACTAGACTACATTTCCCCATAAGAGAGGCTGCCAAGGATAAACAACTAGATTGTCGGATCCCACACATAGCAATACACGTCACACGTACGCATAACATGCAAGTATGTGCTGTACAACATGGCATCACAACATAACGCAAACTCATATAGATAAAGGCCCAGAAGAGCCACATAACATTAAATACAAACAGGGGTCACATGACCCATCATTCAGAGCATACAAGCAACGGAAGCATTACACGTCCGAGTACAGACAACTACAAAAGAAAAAGGCTGGGAAGCCTGACTATCTACATGTCCCTCCCAAGGGTACAAGATCGTAGCTGAGGTAACAAGCTACTTGTCGAAGTCCAAGCGGTACTACTAGTGAGACAGATGTCTCATCTACAAAACATAAATAAAGCAAACGTGAGTACCAAGGTACTCAGCAAGACTTACATCAGATCCTATCATACATGCATTGTATCAAGAAGGTAATGTGGGGTTTAGTTGCAACAAGCCAGCTTTGACTCAGTGGCTATCCTGTTCTACGACAACGAGAAACTTCTTTGAGATGAGGCAGCGCACACGAGTCCACTAATCACCACATCAATACACTACTATGGATTCATCCCCGTCTCTCCACGAGAAGGCCATCCGTAGCACTCACACTTGTCTTGAGCATTTTAGATTATCCACTTTAAGTTTTCTATGTACCACGTAGGCATCCAAGAAGTCCATAACCGAGGACACGGATATTCGAATAGATCATGATAACCCTGCATGGGTGTACTTCTTCACACACGCTCTCACCACTCATCACCATATACACATCATGTATCTCGGCAACCTTCAAGCGGAAGCCTGGCGAGGGTGTCGGCCATGACCTGACTAACCAAACAAGACTCTAATCCAGGTATATCGCCTATTCGGGTTCCATCCGCAAGGAGATCCGGCCGGGGTTTCGCTCACGGCCCCAAACGATGTGTATAGGGTTCCCGAGCCCACCATTCGGGTGCCACTCGGTACACCGGGCCACGTGTGCCTAGTCTGTCCCAAGTCCACCCTGCCGGGTGCCACTCGGTAGAAAAATAGCACTACCTATAAACACCAGAAACTATTTGCAACTCCTGGACAGAGATAAAGTTGGCTAATAAGTCAAGAGGGGTTGAGTTACCGGAACCCAATATGTGGTAGTAGCTAGTCCTTGGACAACATACACAGAACTCAGTTCTTAGGGACGGTTCCTGTGAGACAACCCACCATGTACTCCTACATGGCCTCTCACCGCTACCTTTACCAAATCGTGTTCACACGCTTAACTCTCAACATCAGAACATAGCACTGTACTCCAATTCATTCCCAATGAATCAGACCTGACATACTCTAAGCAATAGCAGGCATGGCATGGCAAGAACACAACATGGCTCAAGCAACTCCTACACATGCTAGTGGGTTTCAACTATTTACTGTGGCAATGACAGGTCATGCAGAGGGATGGGTTCAACTACCGCAGCATAAAGTAGCAGTTGCATCGTTGTTGTCCTAATGCAGTAAAAGGGAGAAGGAGCGAGACAGTGGGATTGTATGGGAATGAACAAGGGGGTTTGCTTGCCTGGTAGATCAACAGGGGGGCACTGCTCCTCTGACAGGTACTCTGGATCGATCTCCGGAGCAGAACCTATCGAGAAGGAACGGTGACGAAAATCAAACACAAGTATATGCAACAATATGATCCATGATCATGGCATGAATATGTGATATTGTTTGAGTTAAAGCATCTAGCAATTATTTGGTTGAAGTCCATTTGAGCCAAGGGCTCAAATACAACTCCAAATTAAGCTCTTAAATATGCCATAAGTGTGTTTTCATATATACAGCATGTATAGGTTGGTTTGTCATCCATGAAAATGGCACAGATGGATAGATTGAATTTTTCTGATCATTTTTCATATATAAATTATTTCAATCTGAGCTACGGTTGAATTTCTATGAATTTTTTAAGTTTATATCAATTTCTGGAATTCTCTGAATTATTTAAAACCCAGAAAAAATCATTATTGCATCAGCATGACATCACAGAGGCGTCAGCAGGGCTGACCAGGTCAAACCTGACGTGTGGGGCCACACGTCAGTGACAACGGGGCTAAACCCGAGTCAAACCCAGCTGACCAGGGTTTGACCGAGCACTGGGGCCCATAGTCAGTGGCTTAGGGGGTGGATTAAGCGGCATGGTTAGCAGCTAATCACGCGCCATGTCAGCCGCCGGAGTTTCGCCGGCGACGACCTCGAGCCACGGCGGAAGTTCGCCGGAATGAGCTGGAGGCCATGGTTTGGCACACGGAGGCCACCGGCAGGTAGCCCGTGCACGGGCGCATCTAGCCGCGCTCAGGGGAGGCCGCGGGAACGGCGGAGCTCGCTGGAGCAGAGCTCGCGGCGGCGGCCGGAGCTCGGGTGGGTGCGGGGTTACCGCTGCGGCTTGCAAACAAGCTGGCTGTTGCGCTAGCGTTGCTCCACGGGTCGTTGCGAGTGCAACGGACGCACGCGCCGGGCCATTTGGTCACCGGGGCTTCGCCGACGATGAGCCCGTGCGGCGGAGCGGCTCGGCTCCGGTAAAGGAGGCGGCTAGAGGAAGCGTACGAGCGCGAGGAGCAGGGGAGAAGATGGCGGAGCTCACAGGGAGTCGGATGCGCGGCTCGTTTGGCTCGAGGAAGCGTCGGAGCGAGCGGGTGGCGAAGGGGATCTCCGGCGTACCGAGGTTGAAGTAGAGATCGGGGGAGCCGCTGCAGGGCGCGTCCGCTCGCGTGGTTTGGCGAAGAGGTTGCAGACGAGGTGGCGGAGCTTCTGGACACAGCAGCGAGGCGAGGGGAGCATGGTGGCTGCGGCTATGGCGTGCGGCGGCGAAGGCAGCACTCAGGCGTTCGCGGGGGAGGGCGAGAGAGAGGAGGGGAGGCCACTGCAGAGAGGGAGAGAGGTGCGGGGCGACGCGTGGTGTCGCGCGGGGCATCCAGGCGACGAGGAGGAGGACAGGCAGGCAGGTGCCGTGGCGCGCGGAGCGCGCGCGCGCGCCGGGCACACGCCTCGCCTACTGGCGCGAGGTGGAGGACTATGCGGTGGCCAGTGGGCTGGGCCAGCATAGTTGGGCCGGCACAGTGCCAGGCCGCAGGTGGCCCAGGTAAGCATTTTTCCAATTTTTTTTCTTTTCTATTTTCTGAAATTTGTTTCTGATTGAGTAAATATACTAAATCATTTTATTAAATTTTGTCAAATTTTGTAGGGACCTACGGAATTAATCCAAAGCCCCTCACCAAAATTCAGAATTATTGGACAATATTTTGTATATATAAAAATATTTATCCAACGCAAATTAATACTGGATTAATTCCAAATGCCCAAAATAATTACTTATGAGCTCTTTAAAATATTGGTTTGATTTTTATCTCTGCCCAATATTTTCAGAGAGCAACATGAGCATTTTCTTGGACCCTTTTGGAGCAATTTTTACTTGGGTCATTTTTCAGAAATGATTTCTGAGGGTTTCACAAATCCCCATTTCAAAGTTAAATGGAATTTAAACATTGATGCAAACATGAAGGCTAGCCTAGGTCATACCAGAACTAGGGATGTGATAACTCACCCCCACTAGGAAAAATCTCGTCCCGAGATTCAGGAGTTGGCGGAAAGAAAGCGGGGTACTCAAGTCAAAGACGATCTTCACGCTCCCAGGTAGCTTCTCTCTCGGAATGATGAGACCACTGGACCTTGAGAAACTTGATGTTATGACGTCGAGTGACACGCTCTGCTTGATTAAGAATGCGAACAGGGTACTCTCGATAGGTGAGGTTATCTTGGAGATCAAGCGTTTCATGGTCCACTCCGCGGATGGGATCCAAGAAGCAACGCCTGAGTTGAGAGACGTGGAAGACATCATGAACTCGAGAAAGATGTGGGGTTAGTTCCAACTGGTAGGAAACCTCTCCTCGTTTAGCGAGAATGAGAAAGGGACCAATGTAACGAGGAGCCAACTTGCCCTTGATACCGAATCGATGGGTACCCTTCAAAGGGGTAACCCGAAGGTAAGCTTTGTCGCCAATTTCATAAGCCACTTCCTTATGACTATGGTCATACTGGCTCTTTTGACGAGATTGGGCTATCTTCAAATTCTCACGAATGATGCGAACTTGCTCTTCTGCCTCCTGGATCATATCCGGTCCAAAGAATTGTCTTTCACTGGTTTCTGACCAGTTCAAAGGTGTTCGACATCTTCGTCCATACAGAACCTCAAAAGGAGCTTCCTTGAGGCTGGATTGGTAGCTGTTGTTATAAGCAAACTCGGCGAACGGAAGAAACTTCTCCCAATCCATACCGAATGAGATAACACAAGCTCTAAGCATGTCTTTGATAATTTGGTTGACCCTTTCCACCTGACCAGTTGATTGAGGGTGGAAAGCGGTACTGAAGGAAAGATGGGTGCCAGGCCGCAGGTGGCCCAGGTAAGCATTTTTCCATTTTGTTTTCTTTTCTATTTTTTGACATTTGTTTTTGATTTAGTAAAAATACTAAATCATTGTATTTAATTCTGTCAAATTTTGCAGGGACCTAAGGAATTAATCCAAAGCCCCTCACCAAAATTCAGAATTATTGGACAATATTTTGTATATATAAAAATATTTATCCAACGCAAATTAATACTGGATTAATTCCAAATGCCCAAAATAATTACTTATGAGCTCTTTAAAATATTGGTTTGATTTTTATCTCTGCCCAATATTTTCAGAGAGCAACATGAGCATTTTCTTGGACCCTTTTGGAGCAATTTTTACTTGGGTCATTTTCAGAAATGATTTCTGAGGGTTTCACAAATCCCCATTTCAAAGTTAAATGGAATTTAAACATGATGCAAACATGAAGGCTAGCCTAGGTCATACCAGAACTAGGGATGTGACAGGAACGCCCCGTATTCCAGCAAAGAGAGTGAGGAAAAGTCTCTGGAATACGGCACTGCTTGACATGGAACAAATCAGCTCTTAATACAAGAATAATAATACAAGGGTCTGATGTTACAAAGAAGCACATCAGCCCGGCGACACTACGCCTGCGATACTACACTTGCTCTATGCTAGCAGCGAAACAACTCGTAGCAACGGAACAACGACGAAGGTGGTGAACTCCACTCCACAGGGACTCTGGCTGGGACACGATCTAGCCCACACGCACGGCCACCATTGACAAGAAATCAAGCAATCATGGCATCACCTGCAATCTGGCATGACACGCCAGGTCAGTACATTGAACGTACTTGCAAGCTCACAACAACCATAAACATCAAGGCAAGACAATAACATGGCATTTAACAGGTTAATTAAATTAACAACTATTATGATGAAACAACTAATAAGCATGGTGTGAAACTGATACAATACTAATAAATCACCATCTCAGATCTCCATAACCATATCTCTCTTGGCTAACCGGCCAAGCAATATACCCTCTCGATCACCTCATGATCAAAACCAAATGGTGATCATTCTGGCGATCACAAGCATGACCAATACTTGGTCTCAAATGGTGATCCTTCCGGTGATCACTACCACGACCAACACTTGGTCTCCAACATCATCATGAATATCCTGCCCATCTGTATTGCTCAACATATCAACATATACATCACCTATAAGTCATTCCGTCATGTGAGTGTTGATTGAACGGTGTGACCTAGTAAGAACCCATGCCCGTGACCGAGGAAGCGGCTATCGATAGTTTAAATACACTCTCTTCAGAGGTAGCGCACTTTACCCACACCACGGAACCCATGGCCTCGCACTCCCATTTGGGTGGACCAACGGCGTTCCGACAAAACCGATCTACTTCCATGACACTCTCCCGGCCACTTCGACTCACTCCCCACTGGGCTATTCCTGGTTAGCCACGTGTCTACCAAAGACACAACGACCACTGTCGTGGCCAAAACGTCCCTCACAGGGACCGGATCCATAACAACAACAACAACGGGCACACAAGGTTATGTCTGCTTACTGGGCCAGGGTACCCCACGCCCATAACCTTCCCTCGTTAGAGGCACCGGCGAGAGGCACGACAATAGACTGCATTAGGGCCTTCCCATAAAGGCAAATGTGGTTGCACTGGAAAAAGCCCGGTTCGGTTGCACCTGACCAACTTAATGACGGAATTTATCCCCAAAATATAATAATAATGACTAATACTCTGATATCATCTATCAACCTATAATCCAAGTTATAGCAATATCCAACAAATAATCCAAAGCTTAATATCGTCATATCAAAATACTCCGAGGACAGTCTAACATTACTATCATGATGAATCCAAGAATGATAAGACTACTGCTCAAATATCAAGAACTATCTATCCAACTATGATCCACATGCAAGCATCATTTCCAACATCATATTCCAAAACATAATATCATCTAACATCATGATGAAAATAACACTAGCCACTAATAATCCAAAGGCAACATGATATCCAAAGTAATGCTCCAAGATAACAACAGATACCATCATGACAATAATCATACTAGCCACTAAGAATCCAAAGGCACGTGATATCCAAAGTAACGCTCCAAGATAATAACAGATACCATCATGAAAATAATCATACTAGCCACTAACAATCCAAAGGCAACATGTAATCCACATAATCATCAAAATATAAGTCCTAGAACTTCAAGCAATATCATGGCAACATCAACATCAAAGCAATACTCCGAGAAATGCCATGAACAAATCATACATAGCTAATGCAATATTTTAAACAAGTTCTACTAACTTAAACCATGTCACTGCATTGCAATCATGCAAATTGAGGGTGTGGCTTTCCTGGGGTGGAAGAAATCACCAGGGAAAGTGCGAGAAGCTCGCGGAAAGAATCGCCGGAAAATGTACTCTCTCAGAGGGGGCTAAATAAGGGCAGGGGTAAAATGGTCATTTTCTGAATGCCAAAACATGGTGAAAATGATTCCATCGGAACGGGCTGGACGAAACGAAGAAGTGGGCTTTGGAATCACCTCAATCCGAGTTACGAGTGAAAAGCTGTGAGGTGATGAAGGCCAGGGACTTTTCTGCAAAAATATTGTAACAAACAAGTCCCTGAGTGGATAAGGCAGAAACGGGTTTTGTGAAAATATGCTTTCCTGAGATGAAAACGTACTTATGCTTGAAAAAGAAACGGAATGCGCTTTCGGTTAAGGGAAAGCGTACTCCGCGGAGTACGTCTCCACTTAACCACGTTAGCGGGTCGTCCCTGTCAACGCATGAGGCTGACGCGCGGGACCCACTGGCAGGGGGAGGGGGAAGGCGTCGTCTTCGTCTTAAAACCCCGACTCTCCTGCGCAGAACAGAGGATTGGGCTGGCGCCGTCGACCGTTCCGGCAACTCCGGCCGTCTCCCAGGCCATGCAGCATACCGGCACGCTCAGGGGACTGAGACGCATCCGTCCAGAGCATCCATCCATCTTGGGGAGGTTGGACTCGAGCGGGACCGCGGCTGTGGCGGACGGCGGCTCGGGCGGCGATGTGGCTCGCGGCCAGAGATGCTCCGGCGAAGAGGGGTGGGCTGGGTAGGTACGCCGGACGTAGGGAGGGGCTTTGGTGGTGGAGAGGAGGAGAGAATGGGACTGGACTAACCGAATTTAGGAAGGTTCCGGTGACTTGCATGGCGGCCATGGGAGGAACAGAGAGCTGCTCGAGCTCGGGTGAGTAGTCGCGGAGGTCTATAGAAGAGAGTAGAGGAGGGTGGTGAGCTCGGGGGATCTTCGGGTGGCCTTATATAGGCGAGGGGCGAGGAGGCCAAGCTGGCGTCGCCGCGGAGGCGTGGCCAGCGCCGCGGACGCGTGACCACGCGCATGAGCTCGGAGGCAGGCGACAAGGGAGGCATAGTGGAGTCTCTCACGGGGCAGAGGCGGCCAAGGGAGCACGAGGAGGATGACGACGGTGACGAATAGAGCCAAACCGCCACTGTTCGCCCGTGGACGCGTGGCGACCTGCGTCGGTGAGGAAGCGGACAGAGGGGGAGAGGGGTCCAGGAGAACGGCGACGACGAGAGGAAGCTAGGGGACATGCCCGTGCTTGCTAAGACGCCGAGCAGAGGAGGGGCCTAAGCAAGAATCCATCCTGGGCGCGGCCAACGCCAGCAGAGCATGCACACAGGCTTGCCATTAACACAGTCACCATGTGCACTGGCATGTAGTGGGAAGAGTGGCTAGAACGTGTTGTCTAGTGCGTAGTTCACCCAGTGGAGGTATCAAATACGGTGGTAGATCAGTGAAAAGTGACATGGTTAAATGGTAGTCACCACCTGAAGTTTACTGCAGTAAACTTGACCGAAGCACTGCTGATTAACAGGAAGGAGTTTGCAAGCAAACGAGTTGTCTGCGAGGTTTAGGTAAAGAAGGACTTTCACCCTGGTAACTTTGAGAAGATTAAGGCCAAGATTTAATGTAGTTGCTTAACAACCACACAAACTGGTCCAAAAAGGAGATTTGGATGATGCACTCACATGGTGATGCCACTTGAGCTCAAGTTCGGCAAGGCTTAATGATTTGGCCAGACAAAGGTGCTGTAAAAATTTCATACAAATTGGTTTTACCAAAATAGTACTTCCTTCACAGCTATTCCCTCTGTCCAGAAACTTACAAAAATTCTAGAGAAATATTGGCTTTAAGAATTGATGTCAAATTTCGTGGAGAGAAGTTATTTGGGTAGGAGAATGCTCTGGTAATTTTCCAGGCAAAATGAAGCAATATAAAATATACTTGCTTCACAACCTGAAAATATTGACAAAATCAAAGATTTTATGTTGTGATCACATACATCATGGGATGGATCTGAAATTTTTAGGAGTGAGATAATATGAGCACATCAAGGAGTGTGCAAAATTTGAACTCATTTGAATAAACCTAGCTAGCTCTTCCTTCACAAAGGCTTCCCTTAGATAGGAACTTTGAAAAATCACTGAGGAAGTTTGGCTAGGCAAATAAAGTTAAATTTTGGCACAGTGCAATTATTTGGACGATATATCATGCCCAAAAAGTTTGTGTGCAAATGGGCAAAGATAAATAGCACTTGCTTCACATTGTGCCATTTAGGACAGAATAGGAAATGAATTTATTGAGCCTAATGAGAAATATGGCCAATGAAATATTTTGCCATATTTGAGGAATATATGACCCAAACAATTTATAAGAATTATTTGTGGATTTTTGGATGGACAGGAATATAGGTTGCTTCACAACCTAGGGCAGATAGGGTTATTCCTTTAATAGGAAAAGGAATATTCCTGAGGAAAAAGAAATTAGGGTTTGGTCAAGCAGTGAAGTGACATGATCTTGGAAAGGTTTTTAGGGTGATGAGCCACTTGGGAGAGGAAATGAAGATGATTTCCCTGGTGACAAGGCCATAGAACCACTCCAAAAAGAAAAACAGAGCAAAAACCAATAGATCAAAAAGAAAAAAGGAAAGGGCCAAAATCCAGGCTGTTACACTCATGTTTTCTTCCAAGTTTGGGAGGTGGGGGAATGAACTTGAGTAGCCTGATTTTACCCCTGTACTTATGAATGATGTGTGCTTTTTTTAAAGCTGCACTTATTGTCACAAAGAAAATTGAATAGATATGTTTGTTGCAAGTTTGGGCGGTGGATATAAACCTAAGTAGCATTTATTTTTGTAGTGGGTTGCTTACTCAATTAGAACTTATGATTATCTGATTTTAGTTTGTACTTCTGAATTTCAATTTCCCTCTTTTATTTTATTGTTTGGAGGCTGATTTTTTTGTTTCATTATGATTTGTTAAATTCCTTTTTCCTCGATGATTTTTTTGTCAGCTTCTTTTCCCTACTTTTGATCCACCGTAACTTGCAGCTACCATGAAGCCTAGTGAAGAATCTTGGCATTAGCGCTTGATTGTTCTGAATTTGAGGTTCCGTCGCTTCGAGTGTCTTGATTCACTCCATGATGAAACCTGGAGTGATGCAGTTAGATTCTTAAGGACTATGACAGATAACATAAAGAAGCTTTGGAGGGAGTCCAGCATAGACAGGGCCAAACCGTTCTCTCCGGCGCATATTGATGGTTTCTCTTGCGAGTTTGTGCGGGTGCTGCAGCAGAAAAACACGTGAGTATCCGTTTTGAATGATTTTTGTTAGTTATTTTTGTTGTTGGGAGGATGGTGTTCCTGTTTTTTCGAATTTGTGACGTACCCTTTTGTATTTTCTTTTGTTAACAGGCATGATTGTGGCTTCTTTATTCTACAAAACTGCAAGACCTATCATTGCTGGGAGGATGGTGTGATTGAAATGTTGGATTACAACCACAAAGACATTCTTGACAGTAGGAAGAGTTTGATTTATACCTGCGCAACTAGCGATGTGTTTGATGTTGACTTCCAGGGTTTGTTTGGCATCGAACCCTGTACGTATGCATGACCTTTTGTAATTTTTTGCAGCTTGTACTTCTCGAGTAGTACTATCATGAATTATGTATTTGAACTTACCCTTGATGCACTCCTTCCTTTTTATTTTTGCAGCTGAGTGGTTGGATCTTGGTGAGCATGACTACATGATCTTTGGCAGCCAGTTCTTAGAGCTTGAGCGCGTAGCTATTGATTTTAGCCAAGGGTGTTCTCCCGAAAAGACAAGATCTGGTGTTATGAAGGGGCGGTTGGGAGCTCTAAAAGGCTCTACAGTTTCTTTTGCAGAGAGCCCTTCTACACCCAAGAATCCCATTGTGGAATTGATAGACAGTGATGATGATGCATTTGAAAAGACTTCTGGCGTGGGAAGAGTCACCAAGAGTGCTGCTGCCATGGGTGTATCTCTCCTTGTTGGAATAGTGGCCCATAGAGATGGTGCTGCTAGGAAGGATCCTGCTTTGGATTCTGGAAATGTTGTAAGCACGAAGCGTGGGCCCAGAGCTCCTATAAAGTTCTGCTCCCCTGTGCAGTAGCTTTAGCCTCATAATTTCCCTCATCCGGACAAGGCTCACAACTTGTATAATTTATTGCTTAGTGATGAAGCATCTGAGAAGTATGCCGAGTGACTATATCTCATTACGTTTTCTCTTCTTTTCTTCTGTTGTTTGTAACTGCTAGATAAATATGACCTGAACTATTCCTTTTTATACAACTTGAACTGCTATGAATGCCTTATCTAGCTTCCCCTGATTTTTGTTCTTGTGTGTGCTGCAGGAATACATTCTCAATGATACCTCAGCCTGATGATAGCGTAACTAGCTTCACTGGGAAACACATCTGGGAAGTTTTTCCACCTGGGCAAATGATGGAGGGTGATGTAATCGACTTCCTCATTTATGATTGGAAGAAAGATCCCAAGAAAAATGTTGATTTTGCGTCTGGAAAAAGGGTATTGCTGAGTCCATAATTCATCACGGTAATCAATCAGATCGTTTGATTCTATTAGACAAGACTGCCTATTGTTTTATGAGTTTTAATAATACTTTGCTTGTTGATCCTTATCCCCTGTCTATTTCTTTTTGGCTTTTTGCACGTTGTCCTTGACTATACGTTTTACGGTGGTGACAATAAAGAGTTTAATTTGGAGAGTGCAGTGACAGATTTCAAGAGCTATGTTAAATATAATGAAGACTTGCTCAGTGCCGACCTTGTGAGATCTACTAGCTGATTTTTTGTTTTATTTGTTAGTTGTCATGCTGATTTTTATTTTGAATATTTAATATCTCTTTTTTGGTCATTTGTTTTTAGATCATGACGCCTCTATTCAAACCTATGATTTTAGCAAAGGATAAGAAAGTGAACAACTTTTCCTTATATGTCATGAATCGGTACCGAAGTAGCATTGACATCCTTGACTCTTTACCTTATCCAAAGAACCATCGTCCTTCAAAGAACACCCTGTCATAAAGACTGCAAGAAGATTGAGAGTGACATTTATTATCTATACTGGATTAATTTTTCTGCATCTTTGTTTCTGCTTTTCCGAGACATGAAAATGTGTGGTTTCTTTTCTTTTTTACAGATCTCTAGATTGGTCCACGTAATGAAGGTTGTGTATGGTGATGCTCAGTACAATGCGAGCAAGTAGCCCAAATGGGAGCTTTTTTGCAAAGAAACTTACGTTTCTCAAGGTTCCACTTCAAGGGGCGAATGAATATGGCCATTATACTCTGAAGTATGTGGGGTCATATGATGGTGAAAAGATCGTTGAGAACATTCGAAATAAAGATGTGGGTTCTAGTTGAGCTTTTCACTTTTCTGTGTTTGGCTGATTGTGTATTCTTGTTTTTATGTGTCACGATTTTTGATAATTTTTTTATTGTCTTGCAGCCTCGTATTGTTGATTGGAATGGTGAGGCTCTGTATAGACTTGTGTTCAACTAGAATAACCAGCTTTTGGTGACGGAGCTTCCCAAGGAGGTTCAGGCTTTGGCTCCTGGTGCATAGAAGAAATGGTCATCATTTGCGTAGCGAAATGGATAGTTGTGTGATATATCTCTTGAAAGCATTGTAGGCTTTGTTTCTAGTGTTTGGATGTCTTGTCAAGTACTATGTAATAACTGGTATATTTTGTGTTGTGTTTAAGTGTGGCACAATGTTTAACAAACTTTTTTTCCATGATGATAGTGTGGTTGAATAGCTGTTTCACTTGTGTATGTTTCATTGGGAATACGTTTTGGTTAAGTGCTATTTTTTGTACTGAAGTCTTATAAACTAGTTGAACTGAAAACACACTTTTCCAAGTTCATTACGAGTTGTTGCTGAAAAAGTGAGATTTATTTTATTTTCATATGTCCCAACCTAGGTTGGACCTTTATAGTTTCTGTACCCTCTTTTCTTGTACTTATGGTATAGTTCTGTTAGTACTGAATTGTAATCTCATTCAGCGTAAGGCATTTAAAATTTGGTGTCACGATAGCACTTGTGGATCTAGCATGAGTGGAGTGACGCTTCCTTGTTATTTAGAACTGATTTCATATAATGTATTAGAACTAAAGTTTTTTTTGGGATTGAAATTATTTACGATCATGTTGCTACGTGATCTCTAGCCAGATTTTATTTAAGAATAAGAAATTTGGCAAAATTTTAGAGGCAAATTTTTGTTTGAACTTCTTGAATTTTAGTAGTTGAACTTCATAGTAAAAGTCAAAGCACTGGTTTAAATTAGCTAGATTTAACAGATAGCCGTATTAAGTTCATAATTACTTCACTAGTCAATGTGGGCTGATGCTTCTGTTGTTTGGTTTTAGTTAATTTTTTTCCTTGGTTGAACTGTAATTTATTTGGTTGAGTCTTGGCCTTCTTTCTCAAGGCGTTAATTGGTATCATCATAGCACTTACCGAATAAACTAAGTTGTACTGAGATTTCAATTGTACTAGTACTTCGATCATTTTTTTGTGTGGCTTGAAACTAGTGCCTCACTTGTTAATGTGGGATGATGCTTCTGTTGTCTTTCCTGTGATTTTTCTCCTTGGTCGAACTGATATCTTTTTGATTTAGTTTTGGCCTTCTTTTTTCCAGGCTGTGGTTCTTCTCAAGGCAATGTTTGGTATCATCATAGTACTTGTCGTATAGACTAAGTTGTACTGAGATTTCAGTTGTACTATTACTGTCGTGGAGTAGACACGACAGATGTCCTAGAGCAAGGACTTAGTCATAGGGCCATCGCACTAGGAAGCTTAAAGGGGTTAATCGGGACAAAGGACACGCGAGAGAGTTTTCATACTAGTTCGTCCCCTTACGATGAAGGTAAAAGCCTACGTCTAGTTGGGAATGGTATTGCTGAAGTTTCGATCTCCAAGAGGCTCAACTCGCCGGCTTGGTTATCGACTTGGTTGTTTCTTGCCCTAAACCGCCATCGGGTCGTCCCCTTATATACATGGGTTGACTCCTGGTGGCCTACAGAGTCCCGACCGGCTCATAATCGTGTCCCGCTCGGTGACTTCCTTTATATGCCTTTCTTTACAAGTCTTTCCTTACATACGGCCGTTTACAATATCAGACCTTAAGCCGGCCCCAGGCCTTTGGGACTTCTATACGTTTAGTAGACTATCATCTTGAATGTTTATTGGGCTTCTTATGTTACCCGCCATTAGGGCTGATCCGACCCCTCCTGGGCTGGTCATACTGGTAGTAATATCCCCAACATTAGGCCCCAGGTTGACTTTGAACTTTGTTCTTTGTCAATCTTCAATAATTAGATGGAATCCATCATCTGTCTGAAAACTTTTGTAACCCTCCGTGACGTCATCTTCTGAACACACAAAAAACTTTCATGACGTCATCTTCCAACGGATCTTTATTTTTTAATGCCTTCCGAGAATCGAGGGGTCCATTTAGTTGGATAATCATTATTCTGGTCTTCTTGATTTTCGCGCCGGCCTGTTCGTGTACTCCCTTATATATAGGCACGACCTAGGTCTTTTTCATTCTCCCCCTTCGGTCGTCTTCCTCCTCTCACTGTTTCGCTGCCGCTCGAGCTCTGCCGCAGCTGCCGCCGCAAATCACCTCGTCTTCTTCACCTAAGGCCGCTGCATCGACCTAATTTGACCAGAGAAACGCGGTGAACCTCCATAGTAGCCCTGCATCTGTAAGTCCCTTTCCTTCTCTGCCTTAGATCTGCATTACGGCTTCTCGAGTTCATCGGTGTTTGTCGCCGCCCGTTACAGACTCTTGATAGATTTCACCTCCAATGCCCTTTCCTGATTGTCAGATTGTGTAGAACTGCTGCGGTAGCTGTTTTGCATTCATTTTTGATAGCAGTAGATCACTTTTTCCTGTATAGATGCTTTGTTAGCTGATAAACTCATCTGTACTGGAATTTTAGGTCTAGAATTTTTTCTTTTTGGGACAGCCATTTGATCAAAAATAATAATGATAGCTTGGTGAAACTTGTTTATGCCAACACTTAGCTAAATCTGCTTTCTGAGAAAGTTTGTAGTCATGGCGGCTTACCACTCCGGCTTTCTTTTCCTTATATGTCATTAGCGCTTAGTTTAAGCCGCCGCTACTTGTTTTACAACTTCAACCTTCAACTGTTAATTTTGCCGTAAATTGAACCGGCATGTTGTTTGTTCCTTTTTCAGTCCATTGCACGTCATGCCGTCAAAGACACCCACCATCTACAATTGGGTCCCCTCAGCCATAACCGAGGAGCGTTTAAAAGAGTTCTTCCTCATTGGGTTTCTCCTCTCAAGAAGCATCATGTCTTATCGTGCTCCTGACCCGCAAGAAGAACGACCCAATCCAAAAGACGGCGAAGTGATCGTCTTTACTGACCACATGAACCGGGGCATCTCACCGCCCGGTTCAAAGTTTTTCAGAGAAGTTCTTCACTTTTTCAAACTCCATCCTCAGGATATTGGGCCCAATTCCATATCCAATATTTGTAACTTCCAAGTGCTCTGTGAGGTATATCTTCAGCGAGAGCCGACTGTGGAACTATTTAGAGAGTACTTTTATCCGAACTGGCAGAATGAGTGCACCAATGGGCTTACCTTAGAGCTTGGAGGCATCTCAATTCAGCGTCGGTAGGGTGCTGTATTCCCTCTCATAGTTTTACCAAGTCACCCAAAGGACTGGAACCAAACTTGGTTTTACTGTCAGGACATCTCACCCGCCAACGAGAAGCCACTGCCGGGTTACCGCCCCGATCGTCTTGACTCCAAGTTTTCCCTGCCAGATAAACTTACCGTTGCTGAACGCAAGAAACTGCTTCCATCTATCAGAAGAATTAATGGTTTGTTGGGGAACGGTTTAACCGGAGTCGATCTAACCCGCCGCTGGATCTCATGGCGGATTATTCCATTAAGCCGTCGTTCAAAATTGATGTATGAATATGGTGGAGACCCGGACGACTCTCTCCGTCATACCCCGGTTCAACTAACCGAGGAGGACATTGTCGCAATGTCAAACGTTCTGGTGAATGCGAAGTATGAAGATTGCAGTGTTGTTGGGTTAAATCCCTACTGTAAATTTAACCTGGTACCAGAAGTAAGGATATTCTGATCTTTTTTCCTTTGTATTTTGTCCAGCCGTATTGTTTATCACTGATCCTTCCTCTTGTCTTTGTAGGCCAACTCTGACTTTTGGAAAGTGAAATGTGATCACGAAGCTGCCAAGAAGGCGAACACTAGTAGAAAATGGAGCTTTAAAACTGGTTCGTAAGGGCCTTTAGTGCCGGTTCCATAACCGGCACTAATTGGTGGGCACTAAAGGCCCCCCCCCCCTTTAGTACCGGTTCGGCATGAACCGGCGCTAATGTGCCACCACGTGGCGTGAGCTCGCGCCCTGGTATGGGGGACCTTTAGTACCGGTTGGTGTTACCAACCGGTACTAAAGGTTTTTTTTGATTTTTTTTGAAAATTTTGGAAAAAAAATTTGATTAATTTTTTTTCGATTTTTATTTTTTCTGAATTATTTGGTGATTTAGTCTCTAATCACCTCTCTTAATTGCTCAAGTGTGGATCACTCATTCCAAATCATCTAACTTCCCGACCGGTCACCCATCCCTCTCACTACTCCAGCCTGAGGACGCTTAACTGTCGGGTTCTATTCTCCTTCGTTTCCAAGTCTGCACTTGTTGTTTTCCTGACAATAGTAAGATGTCAATCCTATTAACCCTCAGGAGTTTAGCTTGAGCATGAAGTCACACATTTCACTGTTTGAGTTTGAAACTATTATTCTAAAAAACAGTAATTATTTATTAACACTAATATTTCTTGAATAAGTTTGACCATAGTTTGACCATAGTTTGACCAAAGTTTGACCATAGTTTGACCAGATTTGACCAAAATTCAAAAAATTGAAATAATTATTTAGTAACACTAATATTCTTGAATAATTATGTAGTAACATTAATACATCTTGAATAAGTATTTTGACCAGATTTAACAAAAAAATTAAAAAAACATAAATTTGACCATATCTTTTTTTCCTTTTGGAATTTGAGGATTCTAAAAAATTGCAAACAGGCCGTAGGCGGTCTCCATCGGATGCGGATTTTCGTGCTGGATTTTTTGATATATTATACGTTTTTTCTGACATCGTATGAAAAAGTTATAGCCGTTTTACATTTTCCCTACACTTTTTGCAAAACATGTCCAAATTTAAGTTTTCAAATTTTCCTAACTAGTAGATGTAGTACTATAACTACCTCTCGAAGGATTTTATTTTTTGAATTTTTTATCATTTTCTTTTGATTTTTTCAGAACTGAAATGGCGACACACCAGGGGGGGTAGAGTTTGAAAATTGCCCTATAGTGCCGGTTTGTGTCACAAACCGATACTATAGGTTAAGACTCTATAGTGCCGGTTGGTGACACAAACCGGTACTATAGGTTAGACCTTTAGTACCAGTTTGTGTCACAAACCGTCACTAAAGGGGCTCGTGGGGCCCTGGCCTGACGCCAGCCTGCCACCACCCCTTTAGTACCGGTTCGTGGCACGAACCAGTACTAAAGGTTCATTCCGAACCGGCACTAATGCATAGCCATTCGGACTGGCACTATTGATCACATTAGTGCCGGTTTTTTTACAAACCGACACTAATGTGCTTCACGTTTGACCCTTTTTCTACTAGTGGAAACTCGCCGCCATGAACGCCAAGAAATTGACCCGGAGATTGAAGAAGAAAAAGAAAACCATTATTGAAGATTTAATGAAACTTGATGACACGTCTGACTTGGAGGTAGCCCTTGATTCCCTTGGCCAATTTTTTAACAATTTTATTGACACTGATCCTTACCAGGATTAGACTGGGGCCAGTCAGTCCAGGGAAGCAGAGGTAACTATCATTTCCTCCGACTCAAAGCCCTTACCAAGACACAAAGTTCGACGAGTGACCCGTAAAGTAAGGTTTTCTAACCCCTTAGCTCACTTGGATCCCAACTTTCATTTGAAAAAGCAGCAACATGAAAGCCGCCATGAAGTTGGATTGAAGATGAACCGGCTGTCGTCCTTCAACAGACCCCTTGGAAACGCCTGAACGAGGTTTGCTTATTACTGTCCTTAACTCGTTTTATTGAATCCTGCTACTTGTATTTCTTTTAACTCTTTTCTTTTACCTTTTCAGGAGGTGTCTCAGTCCTCAGGCGACTCATCACAAACACAATTTCTGGCTTTCAAGACTACTCCTGGGTAATCAGAAATCCTCTTTTTCTTCTGGGTTGCTCAATTGTATCTTGATGCTGACAATCCTGCAATATTTTTTCCTTAGCTGCCAGGCTAAATCCAAGAAGTCAAAGGCAGCAAAACCGGCGGAAGACCCGCCAGTGCTAGCATCTGACCCAGCTAGGCCGCCTTCTCCATTAACTGACGCCCCAGAAGACTCGTCGATTTCCAATGAAGCAAATCCTCTGGAGCCGTCCCTTGACAAAGCCACTATGAATCCTTCTACAGTTGGACCGTCAAGCTCAACCGACCCGCCGTCTCCACGTGCTCAAGATGTTCAAATTACTGGGAGCCGCTTTATTGAGCCGGGGAACCCAACGGTGTTGGCTCGGTGCACAGCTAAGCAAGAAGCATTGGAGAGGCAGAAGGTTCGCTTTGATGTTGCCAACTATGACCGTCTCAATGCCACTTATATCTTATCCGGCTATCTCAGTCATGTACACTCCAGTCGTGAGTCTGAGATCGAGATGGTCAAGCAGCTTCAGTTGAAGTATGAGGTACATTGTTCCGGTTTACAAATATTCCTTCAGCCCCCAAGTCTTCAGATTATGAGAGAAACGGAATAACCTGTAGACTTAAAATATATGCCAAGACTTTTACCTCTGAATCTTTGCCTGATATTGATAGAACAAAACTTCACCCATAGTCCCCAAGGAACGGTTTATTTTGATCATTAATGAATCGGTACTTTAGAATTTAAAACCGTCTTCAAAGTGCTTAACACTTTGGTTTAACCTTGATAAACTTGCTGAACTGCGTACATTAGCCCCCAAGTGCCAAGTGTTGTTACTTTGTAAGGGACTTGGGACTTTAAATATGTTTGCAGAGTCGTAAAAATTTGATTTGGCATACATTAGCCCCCAAGTGTCAAGTGGTTTATCCATAAAGTACATGGGACTTTGAATCTTGAATTTGGATACTGGAATTTGAATCCAAGTCTTGACTTATCTGAACATTTCACAGAATGCCTTGTCTGAATTGTACTCTCAATTGACTGACGCAAAGACCCGGCTAGCGAGTCAGGAGTCAGAAATCAAATCTTCTACCTCCAAACCGCAAATAAGCCTTTCTGCAACGGAAAATTTGAAGACCAGCTTTGCTGCCAAGGAGAAGACTTGGGAAAATGAGAAAATACTTCTGACCCGGCGAGCTGAGACAGCCGAAACAGCTCTGAAAGAAATTTCAACAGAGCTAAACGAATTAAAGGGCCGGGTGTCTCAGATGGTCGCTGCTATCTTTGGTAAGCTGCCTTGTTTTTCCTATATTTTTTTGCCAAAACGGAGTATAATCCGCCAACTGACTGTTAAAAATATATGCAGGTCCACGAAGTAAGAATCTGAGCCAAGACCCGTTGATTAAGTTGAAGGCAGTATACACTTTGGTTGAACAATTATATATCGGCGCACAACGGGCTCTAGCTGCCATATCTCCTGCTAATCAACGACCCAACCGGCTCAGCGATGTCCTGAACAAGCTGTCCATCCTTCCTGCCAGGTTCCAAGAAGTAAAACTCTCCAGTGCGCGAGCCGGAGCTTTGACTGCCCTAAGCCGCTCTAAGGCTTGGGTGCTAGACCTAGGCCCGACGGATGTAGCAAGGGGCTATCCTACCATGAAGGAGGACGGGTCTCCTTTTGATCAGGATGACTTCATAGTCTGTGCCCGCGATGTCCGGCCTCATGCAACTAGTCTTGGAGATGACACCAATATGGACAAGTACCAGCCGGGTTTTGATAGTGAGAATAAGAAGATGGCCCCTCCCTCATATAAAGTAACAGACTTGATCCCACCAATGAGAGAAGATACATTTGCCCCGGAGGTTGACCCAGTCGGCCTGATTGACGACGAAGCCGAATTTGTCGCCATGAATGGCTTTGATTGGTCAAAACCCAACTTCTAGCAGACTCAACATGGTGAACCGGCGAGGGAGGGACAATGATCATCTTCATGGGCTTACAAAGCCTTGTAATAGCTTAGCTGTTAAAACACCGCCTGTTTGCTTGTACCATCGTGCATAAAAAACTTATATGTGAATCTGTGTTTGAGATGTCAATGGATGCATTGTTTAATGTTTGTCTCTGCAATGTTTGAACTCTGTTCCTGTGAATACAAGGAAAAGACTTGCAAGGCGGTTTAGAACCAAACGGGCTTAAACACCTAATTTACAGCCCATATATTTATCTCAATAAAAAACAGAGACAAATATGAATAAAGGATAGGGTTTAATACTAACTCTTGAGTTAACGCAGTAGGTAAGCGCGTATAAGTAAGAACCATACCTTGTCCTTGTTGATCCTTAGATAGCCGGTTTAAATAATCCGGGTGATGAACTTTGGATCCTTGAACCACCGGCTTGAATAAACCCGGGCGGCTATGTTATCCAATAATTGAGCCGGTGAAGAAAACCAGGCTATCTTATTTGTAATATTGAAACAACAAAAGCTAAAGGGCAAGCAACAAATAATAAACATAATTTTAACTTTGTATTCAAAAGGTTGGGGGTTTCTGATTCGAATATGATCAGTAAACCGGACCAAAGGGGTTAAGCTAAGGTTCGAATACGACCATATAGCCCCCAGTGGCTTTGGCGTTGCGCCAATCAAGAGGGTACCGACATCTATGTTCTCTTTGGTTCGAATACGACCTATGTTTGAACAGGAAGCCCCCAAATGACCTTGAGAGGTTTTTAACGACCCTGATTCAAATACGATCCAAGTCGGACTCAAAAGGGGTTAAGCTATGATTCGGATACGATCAAGAAGCCCCCAAGTGAGTTTGGCCTTGAGCTGATCAAGAGGGTTACGACAGCTATGTTCTCTTTGGTTCGAATACGACCCATGTTTGAACAGGAAGCCCCCAAGTGACCTTGAGATTTGCAGCTAGATTCGGATACGATCATAAGGTGGACCAAAAAGGTTAAACTTGATTCAAATATGATCATCTCCTTAATAGTCATTTGTAAGTAAGAAATGATAAAGATGTATAATCTGTGAAAAGAAAAGAGACCGATGGTCTTACTTTATTGCATATCATAGTATATACAACGTGAACGTATGTACATGTTGAGATTTGGTGGCTCAGGTGTAATACGGCCGAAGTTGAGGAATGTTCCATGGCCGGCGGGTCTCCTCTTCCGACTTACGTGAGTCTGCATGCTATCGAACGTCAATGAGGTAGTATGACCCATTGTTTAAATTTTTACGGACCACAAAGGGTCCTTCCAAAGGTGGGGCTAACTTGTGTGCATCTGAAAGATCCTAGATGAGCCGGAGCACCAAGTCACCTTCCTGAAAAGTCCTGGACTTAACCCGGCGGCTGTGATAAGGACGCAGGTCCTGTGGATAAATTGTTGACCGTGCCGCTGCTAAGTCTCTTTCTTCACCCAACATGTCAAGCGCATCCTGTCTGGCTTTTTCATTGTTAGCTTCATCATAAGCCGCCACATGGGGCGAGTCATGACGGATGTCACTAGGAAACACTGCTCCATAAACCATGAAGAAGGGTGTGTAACCCGTAGACCTGTTGGGCGTAGTATTGATGCCCCATAACACTGAGGGTAACTCCTCTACCCAACAACCCGGCGTTCGCTGTAAAGGAAACATAAGCCGGGGTTTTAGCCCTTTCAGAATTTCCTGATTGGCTCTCTCAGCTTGACCATTGGATTGAGGATGAGCTACAGAAGAAACATCAAGCCGGATGTGCTCTCGCTGACAAAACTCTTCCATAGCTCCTTGGGACAGATTAGTGCCATTGTCTGTGATAATACTGTGTGGAAAACCGAAACGGAAGATTACTTTTTTCATGAACTGAACCGCCGTGGCTGCATCACACTTAGTCACAGGCTCCGCCTCAACCCACTTGGTGAACTTATCAACTGCCACCAAGAGATGTGTCTTTTTATCCTTGGACCTTTTGAAAGGTCCCACCATGTCAAGCCCCCAGACCGCAAACGGCCAAGTGATTGGAATCATCCAGAGCTCTTGAGCCGGCACATGCGCTTGCCGTGCAAATTTTTGACATCCATCACATCTACTGACCAGATCTTCTGCATCAGCGTGAGCCGTCAACCAGTAAAAACCGTGACAAAACGCCTTGGCCACTAAAGATTTTAACCCGACGTGATGACCGCAATTGCCTTCATGGATCTCACGAAGGATTTCTTGACCTTCTTCAGGGGAAACACACCGTTGAGACGCTCCAGAAACACTGCGATGAAATAACTCTCCATCCAAAATCGTCATGGACTTAGATCATCGGGTTATCTTCCGAGCCAGGGTCTCATCTGCTGGCAACTCTCCCCGGGTCATGTAAGCCAAGATAGGCACCGTCCAATATGGCATGACATGAAGAGCCGCTACCAACTGCGCCTCCGGGTCAGGAACAGCTAAATCTTCTTCTGTGGGCAACTTCATAGAGGGGTTATGAAAAACATCCAAAAATGTGTTGGGTGGCACCGGCTTACGCTGAGACCCCAGCCGGCTTAAAGCCTCAGCTGCTTCGTTCTTTCAATGGTCAATGTGTTCCACCTGATAACCTTTAAAATATCCTGCAACAACATCGACCTCTCGGCGATAAGCCGCCATGAGAAGGTCTTCGGAATCCCACTTGCCAGATACCTGTTGAGCCACTAGATCTGAGTCACCAAGACATTTGACCCGGCTCAAGCTCATCTCCTTTGCCACTCGAAGACCATGGAACAAGGCTTCATAGTCTGCTGCGTTGTTAGTGCATGGAAACATCAACCGTAACACATAACAAAATTTATCACCTCGTGGGGAAGTTAACACGACTCCAGCCCCCGAGCCTTCCAATTGCCTGGATCCATCAAAATGAATAGTCCAATATGTGTTGTCCGGCTTCTCTTCTGGCATCTACATCTCTGTCCAGTCATTGATGAAGTCAACCAGGGCTTGAGACTTAATTGCAGTACGTGGAACATACTTCAACCCATGAGACCCAAGCTCAATTTCCCACATGGCGACCCGCCCCGTGGCCTCTCTGTTTTGAATAATGTCTCCCAAAGGAGCAGAGCTAACCACAGTGATTGGATGTCCCTGAAAGTAATGCTTAAGCTTCTGGCTCGCCATGAACACCCCATAAACAAGCTTCTGCCAATGTGGATATTGTTGCTTAGACTCAATTAGCACTTCACTGACATAATAAACCGGCCGCTGAACTGGATGCTCTTTGCCAGCCTCCTTGCACTCTACCACAATAGCCACACTAATAGCCCATGAGTTGGCAGCCACGTATAACAATAGTGGCTCTTTCTCAATTGGAGCAGCCAGGATCGGCAGCTCAGCCAGTTGTGCCTTCAGATCCTCAAAAGCAGCGTTCGCAGCATCGCTCCAAACAAAAACATCCGTTTTCTTCATCAACTGATACAGAGGCATAGCCTTTTCCCCTAACCGGCTTATGAACCGGCTCAAAGCAGCCACATGACCCGCTAGTCGCTGAACTTCATTGACGCAGGTTGGTTTGGCTAGGGATGTAATTGCCTTGATTTTCTACGGGTTAGGTTCAATGCCTCGGTTAGAGACCAAAAAACCCAAGAGCTTGCCGGCTAGCACTCCAAAAACACACTTGGCCAGATTAAGCATCATTTTGTAAACCCGAAGATTATCAAAAGTCTCTTTCAGGTCTGTGACCAAGGTTTGCTCTTCCCTGGATTTCACCACTATATCATCCACATAAGCATGAACATTGCGCCCAATTTGATCGTGAAGACAATTCTGCACACACCGCTGGTAAGTCGCCTGGGCACTCTTAAGCCCAAAAGGCATAGATACATAGCAGAAAGGTCCAAAAGGAGTTATAAAAGCTGTCTTCTCTTGATCCTTGACTGCCATCTTAATCTGATGATAACCGGAATAAGCATCTAAGAAACTCAACCGTGCACAACCCGCCGTAGCATCATTGATCTGATCAATACGGGGGAGAGAAAAAGGATCAGCCGGACAAGCCTTGTTCAAATTTGTGTAATCCACACACATACGCCAGGTGCTATTCTTTTTGAGTACCAGAACCGGGTTAGCTAACCACTCAGGGTGAAAGACCTCCACAATGAACCCGGCTGCCAAGAGCCGAGCCACCTCTTCTCCAATGGCCTTGCGCCTTTCTTCATTGAACCGTTGGAGAAACTGTCTGACAGGCTTGAACTTTGGATCGATATTAAGAGTGTGCTCAGCGAGTTCCCTCGGGACACCAGGCATGTCTGAAGGTTTCCATGCAAAGATGTCCCGGTTCTCACGGATGAACTCGATGAGCGCCCTTTCCTATTTCGGATCCAAGTTTGCGCTAATGATGAACTATTTGGATGAGTCGCCAGGTGCAAAGTCAACCATCTTAGTGTCATCAGCTGATTTGAATTTCAACTCCGGCTCATGCTATGTTGTTGGTTTCTTTAATGACATCATGTCCACCAGATCAACATGATCCTTGTAGAATTTTAACTCCTTTGTTGCACAAACAGATTCAGCATAGGCAGCATCACCTTCTTCACATTCCAAGGCTATCTTCTGGCTCCCATGTACTGTAATGGTGCCCTTATGACCCGGTATCTTGAGCTGCAAATATACGTAACACGGCCGAGCCATGAACTTGGCATAAGCCGGCCGCCCAAACAGAGCATGATATGGGCTTTTGATCTTAACCACTTCAAATGTTAATTTTTCTGCCCTGGAGTCATACTCATCCCCAAAGGCTATTTCCAGCTCAATCTTACCAACTGGGTATGCCGATTTACCAGGTACCACGCCGTGAAAAACAATGTTGGATTGTTTAAGATTTTTATCCGTCAATCCCATCCGGCGGAACGTCTCATAGTAGAGGATGTTGATGCTGCTGCTTCCATCCATGAGCACCTTAGTAAACATGTACCCACCAACCTGAGGTGCCACTACCAAAGCCAAGTGACCCGGATTATCAACCTGGGGCGGGTGATCCTCTCTCCTCCACACAATAGGCTGCTCCGACCAACGTAGATAACGTGGAATTGCCGGTTCAACGGCATTGACGGCCCTCTTGTGGAGTTTCTGGTCCCTCTTACATAAACTGGTAGTAAAGACAAGATACTGTCCGCTACTCAACTGCTTCGGGTTTCTCTAATAGCCGGATTGCTGCTGCTACTGATTCCCATGGCCGTGTTGCTGATTATATCCTCCTTGGTGACCAGGATAACCCTGACCGTGAAAACCTCCTCCGCTTTAACCGGCGCCCAGGCCCTGAAAGCCGCCTCCACCTGAGCCGCCACCTGGGCCGTGCCCCCCATCAAATGCGTTTGAATTTTTAAACACCTTCATGATCGTGGAGTCCTTCCATAGGTGGGTGGCAGGCTTCTCACGGGTGCCGTGTTTCGGACAAGATTCATTCAACAGTTGCTCTAGGGTAGGGCCTGACCCGCCCGATCGAGGGGGCTGTCTGCCCTTGCGCCGCTGATTACCACCCTGTGCATTAGTGTTAGCAACAAACTCATCAGCCCTACATTTATTACCTCCCTGATTCGCCGGGTTATGCTGGTGACCCTTGCCATTGCCATTCTTCTTTCCCTTCGTTGCCTTTTCTTTGTCAGACACTGGGTCCTTGTTGGTATCAGAATCGGCATACGTTCCCATGTCATTACAGTCACGTTTAAGCCGCCCCAACTTCTGGTTCAGAGGTTCAAGACGGCAATTTTTCTCCAACATCAAAACTTCTGAGCCGGCATCCATCTTATCAGATGAATGTATTATCTTCTTGACCCGGCGCACCCAATGGGTTGTAGATTCACCATCCTCTTGCTTGCAATTGGTCAGGTCCACAATCGACATTGGCTGCTTACACGTTTCCTTAAGGTTCTGGATGAACCGTGCTTTCAACTCTACCCATGAGCCGATAGAATTGGGTGGCAATCCCTTCAACCAGGTCCGAGCCGTTCCATCCAACCCCATGGTAAAATACTTGGCCATTGCAGCATCGCTAACCTCCAACAACTCCATAGCCATCTCATAACTCTCAATCCAAGCCCCCGGCTGTAGGTCAACTATGTAATTAGGCACTTTACGAGGCCCCTTGAAATCCTTGGGAAACCGCTCATTGCATATGGCTGGGACCAGGCAAGGCACGCCTCCGGTTCTTGTGGCCACTCCTGCCTCAACCGAGGTTGCTGGATATGCCGGAAAGGTTTGGTGAGCTGCCTGCTCTGCCGCTATCTGAGCTGCCCGTTCCGCCTCTTGACAAATCCTGTCCTGATCCGCCAAGTTAAGGGCTCCAGCCCGCACCAGCTCATGCCTATATGGCCGGTTGTGGCGTTGGGCATTACTTGAAATCTCTGCGAACTCCATGTGCCTACTGTAACTCAGGCTCCGGCTTGGGCGAGGAGTTGAATGAATCCTGTCTCGACTGTAGGAGTATGCATCCTGCTGGGCCAAGGCTGTCTAAAGTAGTTCTCTTACCCTCCGGGTTTCAATTGCTACTGGTGAGTCGCCTTCCATTGGGAGAGCTGCCAAACGAGCCGAAGATGCAATGAGATTTTCCATAGGGTTGGAGAAGTGACCCGGAGGTGTTGATACATAACGAGGAGGAGTTGTATTCATGCGAGGTGGCTCCATGGCGCGTGGCTGAACTGGTGCACCGGGTGTCGTGACCCGATTTGCCTCCGGTGGGTTGCTCCCCCCAGCCCCGGGTGTATGGAATAGGTTCCTCGAATGCAGCATTAGAGGCAGACGCGACTGACTCTTCTGATGCCTCCTCCTCATGACCTCGTTTGATGCATTAAGATCCATAGAGAGCCGGAAAGTTTCTGCTTGAAGCTGCTGAGCACGAGCATCCAGAGCTGCTCGTTCAGCTGCCATCTGGGTTTCCTCCGAGGCTAGATTTTCCTTAGCGTGCACCATCTCCTCCCGCACGTGTGCCACTTCTGTGTCGTGCTGGGCTTTATCCGCCGGTTCTACCACAGCGGTTAACAGAGTCGTCAACCTATCCATGAGGTCCATTAGAACCTGAGCGGGGGGCGCGCGGGGTCTCCTGACCCGACTGCTGCCGACTCGATAGCTGTTGTTGCGGCTGCGGTGGAGTTCTGCCCGGGCTGCGTCCCCGCCATGAAGACTCCTGCCCAATTCGGTGGCTCAAGGGGGTCCGAAATACTGCTGCCATGGGAATAGCCCCCGAGCATGCCGTCTTGCAGCTGGTACAATGAGTCCGTCTCACCTGTTGATGATGCAGTATCAGATCAGATGGCCGTCTCCCCGCCTTCCATCGATCCTTTGGAGTATTCACAGCCATGGATGCAGCCTATGAAGGCATGTTTCATGACAGATTGAACACGGGCGGACCCGGCGCGCTGAGCCGTTTCGATGAGCTTGGTGTGGACGTCCGGCTCAGGGCCTGACTCGCCGATCCGGCCGATGAAGACGTGAATTCCATCGAAGGGGACCCGGTACCCATACTCGATCGAGCCGGCCTCGGGGCCCCAGCCTTCGTCGTCGATGTAGAGTTTGCCGCGATGACTCTTGGTCATCCGGCCCACAGCGTATCCCTTGAGCCCTTCGAAGTTGCCCTTCAAGAACTCAAATCCACCATGCGCTGGCCCCGCGGTGGGCGCCAACTGTCGTGAAGTTGACACGACAGATGTCCTAGAGCAAGGACTTAGTCGTAGGGCCATTGCACTAGGAAGCTTAAAGGGGTTAATCGGGACAAAGGACACATGAGAGAGTTTTTATACTAGTTCGGCCCCTTACGATGAAGGTAAAAGCCTACGTTTAGTTGGGATTGGTATTGCTGAAGTTTCGATCTCCAAGAGGCTCAACTCACTGGCTTGGTTATCGACTTGGTTGTTTCTTGCCCTAAACCGCCATCGGGTCGTCCCCTTATATACACGGGTTGACGCCTGGTGGCCTACAGATTCCCGGCCGGCTCATAATCGTGTCCGGCTCGGTGACTTCCTTTACATGCCTTTCTTTACAAGTCTTTCCTTACATATGGCGGTTTACAATATCAGGCCTTAAGCCGGCCCCAGGCCTTTGGGCCTTCTATACGTTTAGTAGACTATCATCTTGAATGTTTATTGGGCTTCTTATGTAACTCTCCATTAGGGCTGACCCGGCCCCTCCTGGGCGGGTCATACTGGTAGTAATATCCCCAACAATTTGTCATTGCTTTAGGGAATGCGAACTGAAGCTTCTCGTTCCTTTTTATTTTTGTAAATGAATGTACTGTGTGTTCAAGTGTACCAGTACTTTCAATCCTAGCATGCTAGTGACTAGGAAATACGTACTGATGGTTCTTTGCTTTTCCTGTTGCAGTACTTAGTAATTTTCTAACTACTATTAGCATGATGCTGTTAGTACTGAACGTTGTCCTCGGTTGAAACTTAGTCTTTTTAGTGTTCTTCTGAAACTAAAAACTAATTTTTAGTGTGATAGTACTACTGTACATGACTAAGCTGTACTTAGTGCCAACGCTTCTACTTGTTGTTGTCCTTACTTAGTCTGCAACTGTTTTTTTGTGAAAATATCCATGTGTGATTTGTTGCTCCATGACTAGTGATGTATAGCAGCCATCAAGTTTCATTCACAACCTACTTCAGCTTCAAATGATGGATAAACAAAATAGGAAGCTAGCAAACTTGTCGAACGACATAAGCAAATGATGGACTTGATAGACATAGGCAAACTTGTTTAAATACTGACACACACAACATAAGGTAGTTGGTTCAACCTAACGAAAGCAAACTACAAATTTGAAACAACAAGATTAAGGACAAGCAGAAGCGCGAGCAACACGAAGGCGGACTTTCATTCCTCTTCATCCCGCGAAGTTGTAGTGGTAGTAGGGGTCATCCTCCCGCTCTTTTCAAATATCCCAACCTATCACGATGTTGTCGATTATCTTCCATGACTTGTACGTGGCGTACGCATCTTCTCATGCGTAATCGATGAGCTTGTCTGGCAGCGGGCTGATCCCCCATAGTTTGTGGTCTTCCTCCGTGTCTATCTTCTTCTTCATGCCTTTGTAGAATGGGTGGATGACGCTGCCTGCAACATCGGCCAAGGAGTCATAAAATTTGTTGTTGGTTGGAACTTTCCACTTGCGCTGCATGTTGATGAAGTTGTTGGAGTTGATCTCCAAACCAGACTTGTTCAGCATCCGCTTGTCACCTCCAATGCTGAAACCGACAAATGTGTACAATTTCTCCTCCTGCAAGAACTTTTTGAGGCGCTTGGGCCTGCAAGGGGGGAGACACATATTGAATTACTGTTCTTTTTTGAAGACTGGGCCTGCATCAATTCTATATCAAGTTCATAAATTAATTTGAGAAACATGTGCATCAAGATATGGACCTATACCACTTCACCAAACAACTTTTCATACATCAATTCTATAAACTATACTAGTGCATCAAGTTCAGAAATTAATTTGGTGAAAAAAATTTCAGATGCTAATCTAGTGCATCAGTTTCACATGAATAATCTGGTGAAACAATCCACTTCACAATTTCAGAAATGCATGTAACTTGAGAAACATGTACTCGTGCATCCACTTCACAAACTAAAGTAGTTCATCTAGTTGGGAAACAAGTTTCATGGAATTTTTAGGGAGTAGTACTAGTAAAACAGATGAATGAACATTAGTTTTGGGTTACCATTTTGTGGCCGCTGCGATGTGGTACACCAAGCAGAGTTCCTCGACGCACAACCGCAGGACTGCTGCCATCTGGGGATGTTCATCATCGCTGGTGTACTCCACATCAACTCCAATGAAGCTCGGATACAAGCCACCATCCTTCATCCTGAGCCTACTCATCATCTCGCCAGCCTTGTTTGGTTCGCTGGTGCAGACGATCTCCAGCATCTCCTCGTCACGGAGCTCAACCCCTATGAGGGTTCTAGTGTATGCGCGCTTCTCGCTGTGGACGTGAACGTCGTCGAGGTTGTAGCTCTTGTCGGACGTCTCACCATGATGACGCTTGGCGGACGGTTCCTCCGCCATCGCCCTCCTCCGACGAATGTGGTCTTGGGAGAGAGAAGTGTCTATGTTTTCTATGGTGGAGATGGAAGCGACAATGGTGGTTGTGTGAATGTGGCAGATATGGAAGACAATGGAGTATTTTGCAGCGCGTCGACGGGGATGTGTGGGAGGCGGTTCATAGGGGACGTGGTTGTAGTGGTCGTGGGGGTCCCCGTTTTAGTCCCTTGTAGAAACCACCTAGTGGGTGGTGCGGGTGGTGGCCTGGAATAACTAACCGTCCAAGCCATAGATTTTTACTGTCGCATTGAGTAGTCTTGTCAAGCTGTACTTACCAGCTGCTTATCCCACTTGCACGTCTCAGGGGGGTGATGATGGCATTTTGCACTATTTAAGTGGCGTATGCTTTGTGATGTTTTTCCGTGTCGATGTTCAATATTGTTTTTCCACTGAAGTCTTATACACTAGTTGATCTCAAAACATTTTTCAGTGCCCTGGGAGTTGTTGCTCAAAAGTGGGACTTATTTTATTTTTCATCTGTCCCTACCTAAGTTATGCCTTTATAATTTTTGTATTCTCATCTTAGTGCACTTATGGTTTAGTGTTGTGTGAACTGAATTGTAATTTCATACAAAGTACAGTTTTGAAATTTGGTGTCACAGTGGTGTGAGTGGCCTGACTGTTCCTGCTTTTTTAGTACTGATGTCATATGTATGTTTGAGCTGAGTTTTTTTGGAGGGGGGATTGAGATTATTTACGACGAAATCATTCGTTGAGGTGTGGACAGATTTTATATAAATAAAAATTTAGCATAATTGACAAAGAAAATCTATTTGAACTTCTTTCATTTTAGTAGTTGAACTTGTCAGATTTTATATAAATAAGGAATTTAGCATAATTGACAAACATTATCTATTTGAACTTCTTGCATTTTAGTAGTTTAACTTGAAAGTAGTATTTTAATTCGGTGTTTTAAATTATCTACATTTAATAGATAGGCTGTTAAGGTCTATGCTTTTTAGAGTTTCATTGTTTTTGTATCATATATTTTTCCTTTTTTATCATCCGTGGTGCAGAGCTAAAATTATTTTTGTTTAAATTTTTTGTATTTAAAGTTATTCCCTGCGAACTAGTTCTTGAACTATTATATTTTCAGTTTCGAACATTTTTATTGTAGTTTATATTTCTTTGCCATGCGCTCTAGTTTGTTTAACTGGGCTTATTGTTGGGGTGTTTGTAGACGATGGAGGCTATTGGGCCGTTTTCTGGCCCAAATGTCTCGCGTGGGTGTTTTGGACACTACTAGATGTGTGTGTGCTCTGGGTTTTGTCCCACCTCGCTAAGGGAGGAGGCTTTCGACCTGTTTATAAGCGCGGCCGAGTCCTACTGGTCGAACTCCTCTGAATACTTACCTGAGCGCTTATGCACGATGCTTGCTCTCTCTCATGACCTGTGGACCCTGGTTGGCTGGCCCTGCATTGTGTGGACTAGTATGGATTCGCCCACGGTCTCGAGTTCAAGTATCTAGCAGCGTCCGGGCCTGTGCCTGTCCTTGGGCGGTCAATTTTTACTTTTTTGTTTGTTTGAATCTAGTAGTTGACTCCACCAGTAACTTGGACTGATACTTTTTTGTTCTAGTTCTGTGGAAGTGTTATTTTTTCATTTGAAGTTTTTTGCCTTGTTTTTGTGTTTGTTTTTGTGATTATTCTCAAGGGTCTTCTGGTGTCATTTTCCGCACTATGGTACTTGCGTGTAGACTAATTTGTACTGATAGTGCATTCATAGTAGCACTTATGTTCTGAGTCTGGCATTTTTTTGGGGGAATTACGGACTGATGCTTCTTTGCACTTTTTATTGTAGTAAGTATGTACTATCCGATCAAGTGTACTAGTACTATCATTCTTAGTCTGCAAGAGACCAACATAAGTGTGTGCTGATGCTTCTTAACATTTTCTATTTGTAGTACTTGTTAATTTTCTAGCAGCTCCATATGAATGAGAATAGTACATGAAGTTCTACGAATTTATGCTTCAACTTTTGAAGCATTGTTAAGCAACTCAAACTGTGTTGATTGTTTTCAACGTTATCTTTTCTATACAATACTGAATCGAAACTACACCTGGAGCAACGTTGTGTGATTAGTTGCTTCATAACTAGTAATTTAGAGCAGCCACAAAGTTCCATTCAGAAGCTACTTTGAATTTGAAGTGATGGATTAACAGAATACGAATCTACCAATCTTATAAAATGAGATAAGAAAAACAATGCACTTGATGACAAGCACGACATAATCATACTCATTCAACCCAACAAGAGCAAACTACTAATTTGAAACAACAAGATGAAAGGCAAGCACAAGCGGAAGGAAAACGAAGGCAGGCTTTCATGTATCTTTGTCCGTAAAAGGGGAGAAAGGGGCGATCATAGTAGTTTTCAGCCTCCCGCGCTTTTGAAATTTCCCAACCATTTGTGATGTTGTCGATGATGTTCCATGACTTTTGCATGGCGAACGCATCTACTCCTGCATACTCGATGAGGTTGTCTGGCAGCGGGCTGATCCGCCACAGTTTGTGGTCTTCCTGCATGTCGATGTTCTTCTTCATGCCTTTGGAGAATGGGTGGATGACGCTGGCTGCAATATCAGTCAAGGAGTCGTACTATTTTCCGGTGTATGGAACTCTCCACATGCGCTGAATGTCGACATACTTGTTGGGGTTGATCGTCGGAAGACCAGACATCTTCATCTTCTCTTTGTCGCTTTCAATCCTGAAACCGACAAATGTGAACAACCTCTCATGCTTTAGCATCTTGTTGAGGCGCTTGGGCCTGCAAGGGGAGAGACATTTTGAATATTAGCATTATTTTGATGTTTGAATTCTTCATTTTTGTTTTATTTTACAAGCGATGACTCCAGGAAGTGGATGCTTATATAGCATAATTGATGGATGAATATACTTCTGAAATTAGTAAACAAAGTTCTAAAATTAAATTCAAGTACATGATGTTATTTTTCTTTTTGGATTATACATAGTTTGAGATAATGTTGTATGTCCTACTTTAGTACTAGTTTATTTACTTTTGTTGAATAGGACAACACATACCAGTGCTTCAGCAAGTTCTTAGTTTTTTCCTTATGAAGATAACATTAGACCAAATTTAGAAACTAGTTCACTACATTAAGTTCAGAAACATCTTTTTAATACATTGAGTACAGAAACTACACTATCGGATCAAGATCATATACTACACTAGTACATCAACTTCAGAAATTAATCTTCTGTAAGATTTTTCAAATAGTAATCCAGTACATCAGGTTCAAAAATACATCTATAATGTATCTACTTGAGACAATGCAGTAGTGCATCCACTTTCACAAACCACACTAGTACTTCTAGTTGGGAAACAAGTTTGATGAAATTTTCAGGATAGGGTACTAATTAAACAGATGAACCAAACAGGGCAAATGAGTAGGATGAGTCACCATTTCATGACCGCTGTGATGTGGTACACCAGGCATAGTTCCTCCATGCACAACTGCAGAACTGCTGCCATCTGGGGAGGTGCGTCTTCCCTGGTGTAGTGCACACCAAGTCAGACGATCTTACGATGTGAGCCGCCAGCCTTCCTCCAGAGCTCATCTCGTCAGCCTTGTCTGGTTCGCTGGTGCAGACGATATCCATCATCTCCTTGCCGTGGAGCTCAACCCCTGTGAGAGTTTTGGTGTACTTGCGCTTCTCTCTAGGGAAGTGAACGTCGATGAGGTTGCTCCAATTCTCCGATGTCTCGCCATGATGACGCTTGGCGGACGGTTCCTCCGCCATCGCCCTCCTCCTGCGAATGTGGGCTTGGGAGAGAGAAGTTTCTAGGTTGTCTGTAGTGGAGATGGAAGCGGCAATGGTGGTTTCTAGGAATAAGGCGGAGATGGAAGAGAATGGGGTATTTTGTAGTGCGTCGACGGGGATTTGTGGGAGGCGGTTCGTCGGGGGCGTGGGTGTAGTGGCGTGGGGTGACCGTTTGCAGTCCCTTGTGGCAACCGGCCAGTGGGTGGCACGGGCGGTGGCCTGGAAGAACCAATCGTCCAAGCTAATTTGTTTGCCAGGGTATTAATCTGGTCGCACTGAGTAGTCTTGTCAAGCTATACTTACCAGCTGCTTATCCCACTTGCTCGTCTCAGGGTCGATGATGATGGCATTTTACTGTCGCACTGATCCTTCTTGTCAAGCTGTGTTTATCAGCTGCTTCTCCCACGTGCACGTGTCAGGGTTGGTGATATGGAGGTTTGTACTCCTCTACTATGGGTACTTGCACTGGTGATTGAAGTGTAATTGAACTTACCAAATACCAGGCAGACTATGTATGTCATGCTAATGTTTTTTAAAACAATTTTTGTTTTTTTGAAAGGATTGTTTATATCAAGATAATATTTGAAAGTATTTTTTATAGATAAATTAGTTTTTCATCAGTATAGGTGTATTATATTTGCATTTGCTTGAGGTAATTATTTTATGTACTGATGGACTTTCTGAACTAGGACTGGCAGAAGCAGACACAACTTGTTTTTGAAATGATGTTTTTTGAGGTGTTCACAGGTGTGTTTGGTTACTATGCCTTTCTACTGACGAGTGAGAATTATCAGTACTGATGTACTATAAGAGTTTAAATTTTCCTTAACATATTTTTGCTAAGTTACTAGTCGACATTAGTGTTGGTGTTACATAAATCCAGATAAGTTTTTGAAATGTATTTGTGACTGCATTCAAAAGGATTATCAAATGGTTTACATAATAATGTCACTTGTCCAGTGGGCACAAATCACAAATTATATCTTAACTATAGTACTGATCGAGAAATCGATGATAAAGCTAAATAAGTTTTGGTAACGACAGTGTTTCTGATATGTTTCCTCATTGTGTACCGAGTCAACTGAGAGTACAAGCTTATTTTTCAGTTGATACAGCAGCATAACCACTATGGATTCTTCAGTCTTGAGCTCCTCCTAATTGGCCCAAATGTTGTCCCTTGCTGGCGCCCTTTACTGCATGAGCATTGGCAGCTTCATCGTCAGTTTCATTTTCCTTGTCCCCAACACTGTCATCTTCATTGTCTTCATCTGATTGGTAGTCATTCTCGTCAAACTCTTCTTCTTCATCCTCTTCTTTTGATTTTTTGGAACTCTGGACCTTGCCCTATTTCTGTTTAGCGCCACTGACCTCCTTGCCCACTTTGTACGGGCGGGCATTATGTCCGTCAGTTCCCCCACACATGCTGCAAGTGTAGCTGTTACATGTGTCATCTCCATTGGTAGAAACCTGAGCGGCTCCAATCTGCTTCTACAACGTTTGCTTATTTACAGTGGGATCTATGTGGAGTGGGCATGTGCGGTAATTATGGTTGGTCACGACGTTGCAGAATCTGCATGCCCTTATCCCAAGAGGTTTGTCGTCCGGGCCAAATTTCACGTGCCTGATGGGGCATGGTGGCTTTTTGGCTGCTGCTTTCGCTGCTTGCGTCTTACTCTTCCTCCCCTTTGTGTTTGAGAATATGGGTGGTTTAATCACCCTTTCCGGCTGCTGCTGGTAGGATGTCCTGTTGTCATGTCATTCGCCTACAGCACCTTCAAGCTCATGACCTTGCATGTGAGCATGTTGGTGCTCTTGAGTGTGCACATGGGCAAGCTCTAGTTGTTGTTGCTCATCTTCCTCCTTGTCAAATGGGTCAATAGCTCCCAGATGGTTCATCTCGGATAACATTGTAACAATATCCTGTTCAATGGCTTCATTGTCCGCAACACCTCAGTCTTCAGCAGAATACATGGTGTCGAGTTCTTGTTCAAGTTTGTCCATGACGACCCATGACCTCACCATTTGCTCTTGGCTTCTCAAGCTTTTTCTATGCACCCTCATGTTCAGCGTTAGTAGTGAACTTTCAATGTAGTATTGGGATGCCTTGTTTGACGCTACTGTCCTCAAGTCATTTCTGTTGAATGTTGGCTGGATGTTCGGGCGTTTGGTGTATCTCCTGAGGATGTATTTCTCTGGAATGCTAGCAGCCTTAATTGTATGCATCATGCACATGACATGCACGCAGAAAATACATGTATTTTTTGAAGAGGTGCATGTTTTTTGTCATTTCATTCAAACAAAAACTTTGCAAAAAAGTAGTACAATATGTAAAAAAAAATTTTATTCCTCACCCGTGTGATCCCATAGCTTGCACTCGCACTCATATGTTTCTCCCACGGGGTCTACAACCACCTGGAACGCGTGTTGAGCCCACGCAGACAGTTTTTGCGGGTTGTTGTCGCGCACGAGGTACTTTGTGGGCTCTTCCGTCTCTGTCGCCGTGAAGAGTGTGCTCAGTTTTAGCCTTTTTTTGATCTTGTTGTACACAGCTCCTGAGTAAAGCTTTGCCATCTGGGTGTCAAACCCATAAAAGGTCAGCGTGTTTTTTTCCTTCTGCCCATGGAAGAATGATGACCAAATTATTAGTTTTCTCGCAGAAAAAACTTGTCTCACTAATAAAGTTTTACTTTAGTAAGCATGTTATTTTTGTCTTACGACAGGTGATACTGCTATACCCGGTTACCCATTATCTCCTGGTTCTCTGTCTACCTCCTGGTTTTGACGTAGGTGTTTTCCTGGCTGACAAACTGGTGTAGGTTTTGTCTCTCACTTACGAAGTTCTTCTTGAGCACATAGTTCATGCTCTCACTTCGTTTTGTGGATGTCATTTTGGCGCAAAAAATTTCTTTGAAGTAGGTCGATATCCATCTCTCATGCTCGTTCCACATGGCCACCATCGTGGCATCATCATGGAGGTTGTACCTATCCATGAGTCTTTTCCAGGCAGCCTCAAACTCAGTTGGCATGAGGGGCTAGTTGAGGATTGATGTGAATTCATCCTTAAAGTCTTCGTGCAGATTGTACAGGTATGCGAGGTGTTCCCTGTACTTCTTCATAATGTGTCAGCAGCATAGCTTGTGTATTGTGTTCTTGAAAGCATATGGGATCGCCAAAGCCATTGCCGGCCACTGGTCTGGTAATGAGAAAAGAGACGTGGAGTGGTCAGTAGATGGTGGTCCATATATACCAATAGAACTAACACAACATTTTTATTGTGTTATTTTCCTTTTTTGGGTGGGGGTGGGATATGGTGGTTTTGGCGGTTGTACCTATGAGGTTGCATGTAGGAGCCTTCCCTCTCATGCACCTTAAAAATGTCTTGAACAGCCATATGATTGAATCTGCATCCTCGTCTCTTATCAGGGTGAAACCAAAGAATGTAGTCTGTAAGTGGTTGTTTGTACCCACAAACACCCCAAGTGGCATATGGTACTTGTTGGTCTTATATGTGGTGTCAAATGTTACGCAGTCACCAATGTCCTGATACGCCCCTCGACTGCTTGCGTTACGCATTCATCAAGTTGCATGTCGCAGAAGAATTCGCTATTTATCGCTTTCATCTCCCTAAAGGAGTTGACAGTCTTTAGGACATCGTCCACATCATCCATCCTTGAATTCTTCTCTTTGCTGCATATTAGAAGTGAACAGTCATTGAAAAATGCATGTTGAACTAGTGCCAGGTCATGCGTTGCATAATATGTTTGTACTGACAGAGGCAAAAAGACGGAGGGGGTTTATGGGAGGAGAACAAGTTCGTACTTACAGGTTAATCAGGTCTTTGGCATTCATTTCAAGGAAGTAGCTACCGGCATCATCGCCGCCTAGTATGCTCATGATTTGCGCGTGTTCAATGCCTTTGAACTGCAAGTACTTTACGTACTCCATGATTGTTTGGTCAAAGTTTTTGTGGGAGTGCAAGAAGACAAGCATTTGGGGGGTGAGCTGTAGCCTGTGGTTGTGTTCCCAAACTATCTCTTTTAAGACAAGTGTTCCATCCTTTTCCCTCTTCAGCCTCATTTTAGCCCCGTAGTTAGTCCTGGTTGTCATCTTGTTCTACTGTCTATTTGCTTCTGACACCTTCAATTCATAGACTCCATAGCACGTGCAATAAAGGTAGACTCTGGTCTCAACCTTGGAGCCTTCCCTAACAGCAAAAACTGCGTGCTTTGCATAGACGTTGTAGAAGTCCTTTGCTTCTTTGAAAGTTTCAAAACGCATCTCTAGCCTTGGCAGAACGTAAGCTTCAACGTTAGGTGTCTGCACGCAACAATGAGCAAACAAAAACGTAGTTATGAAAATGTTAGATGGGGTTGTCACAGTACCATGGTATGGACTCTTCTTTTATGTTTTTTTCTGAATGTGGATACTTACATGTGTATAGCTCTGTGCTGCCTCCGGTGTTTGCTGTTCACCAGCGTGCATGGGCGCGGGTGGTGTCACCCTTGGCACATGCAGCAATGCATCTCTTGGAGGGAGCAATGTTGACAAAGCTCTCCATCTCTCATTGTATGGCCGTCTCCCCTTAGATTTGTTGTGAGGTTGCTCCTGTCTATATGGCTCATATCTTGTACTTTGCACCCTGCTAGAGTGGCCAAAATTTATGTCTCTTTGGCATGGTCTTCCCGTCGCAACCGCTTTTGCAGCACGGGTGATAGATGTTAACGGAGCGACTGGTGGAAGCCTGTGTGTCCCTGCCTTTCTGCATGTGCTAGGGAAGGAAAACATTTGTCGTTGGGGAAATTGTTGACCTTGTTGCAACCCAGCAGTGGCAAACCTTGTATTCCCAGATATCGGTGTTTGCTGCATAGAAGAACCTGTCTGTGCTTCTGATGATTCTGGTGTAGCTTGAAATTTGCCTGTATTGTTGAAGTATCCAGGTGCTATTTCTGGTGTTACCCAACCAGGTGGTGCCCCATATCTGCTTGGCTCATCAAACCCTCGCTGCGTGTGCCGCCTTGCATGTTTCTGAAACGACATTCAATAGTTTTGGGATTAATCTTTTCTGCATTTTTCTCGTATACATCCTATGGGTAACATGTTATGCACTGAAGGCAATGTACAAGTTGAACTTGCATCGCTGGCCATTATTAAGCTTTGTTCTCTATTTTGTATCTGGTTTAGTTTTCAATCGAACTGATGAATGTACATGTTCAACACTGATGTACTGATGTACTGATCTTTAGCACTGCTTGTAAACTGAACATTAAACTTCATCTGTTATGGAAAGTTTTTTTTATCTTTTTCCCTATATCTGATGCATAAACATTTGGTGCACTGCTTGCAAACTGAACATTGAACTTCAGATATGCTTGGATATGCATATATATATAACTGTTGCATGTCTTCTCTTTTTTTCATCTATAACTTATGCAACTACACTAGAAGTACTCCTAGTTTATGTATCATTGAACTTACTGTGTAACAATGTATATTTGTTTCAACAACATTCTTTTACTAGTTCGAACTGACGCAACTACACGACATGCACTAGTAGAAATAACATCATACAAACTTGTAGTGGTAGTTGAACCTTATATAAAGACTACTAGCTACTTGGACTGATGCACAAGTTTATGTTTTTTCGCTTGAAGTGAAGCTAGCATATTAGAGGTACCGACAGTAACCTCGACATCCAAACTGTGCATCAATTGGCAGGGGTGTAATGAACTGATGCAAGCATTTTTGCAATGTACTATTTGCTTCTGCATCATAGGAACTTGTGTCACTGATGCAGCACACATGTAGTACTGATGAATCTGATAGTAGTACTGATGAATCTAATAGTCTAACATGTATGCAGATCATAGTGTGTGCAATCATTAAATTGGATGTTCTTCATTGCAGGACTGATGAACTAAACACAAACATGAGCTCCAGTGGCATGTTCTTGGATCTGACTTCTTCCTCCTCTCGTGGGCGGCGTACTGGCATGTTCTTGGGAGGCGGCACCGTTGATGCAGGCAAGGAGCTTGGGGACACGACGGCGCTGCTGCTTGTGGTGGGTGTCCGACAATGAGCTTCGGGAAGGTAGTGATATGTCTCCAACGTATCTATACCTAGATAATACCCCCGCGCGTTGCTGCAGAAATGTGTGAAAACCTATTTACAAAACTCCATGCAATTTTTTATTTGAGTAAAATAGACTAATGTATAGAAACCCATTTTCTACATACATTGTATGTTGCCGCAAGCACAAAATGAATCCCATGCATAGTAAGTCTCAACAACAGACGAAACACCAACCATCTAAATAAAAAGTGGTTTGAATGCTTTCTATTATACTACTATAATGCTGAACTGTACGTGCATGTGCATTCGAGTAGGCACTGAAAAGTAAGAGACTTAATTAGTGGTTAGACAAAAAAATGATGATATGGCAGGTTTATGTGCTGAGGTGACATGTGTGGAACATGTGTGATGAGGTGGATGGGCTGCATGTCAAGAGAAATAGGATAGTGGGGATGAACTATTTAGGTATTATAGATTTATGAAGTATTCATGCTATTACATTATCAACCTTGGATGTTTTATATGCATTTATATGCTATTTTATATGATTTTTGGGACTAACCTATTAACCTAGATCCCAATGCATGTTTCTGTTTTTTCCTTGTTTTAGAGTATCACAGAAAAGGAAAACCAAACGGAGTCCAATTGACCTGAAAGTTGACGGAGCTTATTTTTGGACCAGAAGAAGGCCATGGAGTAAAAGAGTTGGGCCAGAACAGTCCCGGGCTGCCCACGAGGATGGGAGGCGCGCCCCCTGGGCGCGCCCCCCTACATCATGGACAGCCCGGAGACCCCCCTAACTTGTTCTCGACGCCAAAACTTCTTATATATACAGAAACCTCCAGAAAATAACCTAGATCGAAAGTTCCGCTGCCGCAAGCCCCTGTAGCCACGAGAAATCAATCTAGGCCCTCTCTGGCACCCTACCGGAGGGGACCATCATCACCGGAGGCTATGGAAGAGGATCCTGGAGGGGACATCATCACCATGAAGGCCAATTACCAGAGGGAGAACCTTTCCCCATCCATGGAGGAGGCCATGGAGGAGGAAGCACAAGGGGGAGAACCTCTCCTCCTATGTCTCGGTGGCACCGAAGTGCCATCGGGAGGGGAATCATCGCCGCGGTGATCGTCTTCATCAACATCATCATCCTCATCTCTTTTACACGGTCCACTCCCCTGCACCACGCTGTAATTCCTACATGAACATGGTGCTTTATGCCACATATTATGATCGAATGATGCGTTGCCATCCTTTGATGTTTTTTGTCGATATCCTTTGTCTTTGGGTTGATTGATGATCTGGATTGGTATGATTTGTATGCTTTACTTTGGTGCTGTCCTATGGTGCCCTCGGTGTCGCGCAAGCATGAGGGATTCCCGCCGTAGGGTGTTGCAACATGTCCATGGTTTTGTAGGATTGAAAGTATGTCTAGAGGGGGGTGATTAGACTACTTGACCAAATAAAAACTGATCTTTTTCCCAATTTTAGTTCTTGGAAGATTTTAGCAACTCTGGACAAGTCAAGCAATCTTTACACAATTCAAGGAAGCATGCAAAGAGTATATGAGCAGCGGAAAGTAAAGCATGCAACTTGCAAGAATGTAAAGGGAAGGGATTGGAGGATTCAAACGCAATAGGAGACACGAATGTTTTTGTCGTGGTTCCGATAGGTGGTGCTATCGTACATCCACGTTGATGGAGACTTCAACCCACGAAGGCTAACGGTTGCGCGAGTCCACGGAGGGCTCCACCCACGAAGGGTCCACGAAGAAGCAACCTTGTCTATCCCACCATGGCCGTCGCCCACAAAGGACTTGCCTCACTAGGGGGAGATCTTCACGAAGTAGGCGATCTCCTTGCCCTTACAAACTCCTTGGTTCAACTCCACAATCTTGTCGGAGGCTCCCAAGTGACACCTAGCCAATCTATGGGACACCACTCTACAAGAAGTAACAAATGGTGTGTTGATGATGAACTCCTTGCTCTTGTGCTTCAAATGATAGTCTCCCCAACACTAAACTCTCTCTCACAGGATATGGATTTGGTGGAAAGAAGATTTGAGTGGAAAGCAACTTGGGGAAGGCTAGAGTTCAAGATTCATATGGTAAGAATGGAATATCTTGGCCTCAACACAAGTGTAGGTAGTTCTCTCTCAGAAAAAGTAAGTTGGAAGTGTAGTTTTGTTCTGATGGCTCTCTCCATGAATGAAGAGGTGGTGGAGGGGTATATATAGCCTCCACACAAAATATAACCGTTACACACAACTTGCCAATCTCGATGGGACCGAATAGTTAAACTCGGTTGGACCAATTCAGCAAAGCTAGTGACCATTAGGGTTTTCTGTGGGACCGACATGCAAGTCGGTAGGACCGATATGATTAGGGTTAGGGCATAACGTAATCTCGGTAAGACCGATTACACAAACTCGATGAGATAGATTTTGGTAATAAGCTAACTAGAGAGTTGGTCAGGTAAACTCGATGGGAATGACCGCTCATTTCGGTGAGACCGAAGCGTTACGAAGGGAAAACAGGGAGTTTACATTGCAATCTCGGTGGGACCGATCGCTCATCTTGGTAAGACCGAAATGTTACGAAGGGAAACAGAGAGATTATAATCCCATCTCGGCGAGACTTATTTGCCTAGGGTTTGTGGCAGTGGCTATGACATTTGAAACTCGGTGGCGCCGGATAGAAAGAATCGGTGGGGCCGAGTTGGACTTTTGGTTTAGGTCATATGTGGATGTGAGAGAGTAGTTGAGGGTTTTGGAGCATATTACTAAGCATTTTGAGCAACATCCTCATTAAGCAACACCTCATCCCTCCTTGATAGTATTGGCTTTTCCTATAGACTCAATGTGATCTTAGATCACTAAAATAGAAAATGTAGAGTCTTGAGCTTTGAGCTTGAGCCAATCCTTTTGTCCTTAGCATTTTGAGGGGTCCACTTTTCTCATCCATGCCATGCCAATCATTGAGCTTTCCTGAGATATTAATCTTGAAATAGCATTAGCTCAATGACCTATATGTTGTTAGGAATTACCAAAACCACCTAGGGATAGTTGGACTTACAATCTGCCCCTTTTTGGCAATTGATGACAACATATAGATCAAAGCTTCAACAAATGATAATAAGAGTGAAAAACATAGTCGCTTTGAGAAGTATGTGAAAAGCAAGAGCTCCCCCTAAATTTGTGCATAGTTTAAGATTTGCTTTGGACTGCAAATGCACAATGAGTTAGGTACATGGGTTACTCTTCCACATCACATACATCTTGGTGGAGCACTCAAAATGATAATAATGAAGTACATGCACTCATCACCAAGCGATGTGAATGATCATATATGGAGATAAAAAAGATAATGTCATTCAACGAGCATTAAGGTAGCGAATGATCAAACACATGATCATCCAAGTATCACACACAAGCATAAAGTATCGCAAACAAGCAAATAAACAAAGTTTAATCACCAAACAAAAAAAGAGAGAATAAAAAGCAACACTCTCTCTCGAAGCCTATGATCTATACATTTTCTCCCCCTTTGGCAACAAGTTACCAAAAGGTTCATTAAAATGCATAGTGCTAGATCGACTCTCAGGCTTGGTCTTCAGGTGGTGGTGTAGATAACACGCCAAGGACGAAGGCATCAATTGATGTAGATGGAGCTGGTGGAGTGGGTGCTGGAGCTGGTGGCACTGAAGTTGTAGCTGGTGCAGATGAAGTTGCTCTGGTGTCTGTGACAGGCACTACAGGAGATCTGTGCCCTCTGGGCACTCTAGCAAAAGCATCAGTGGTAGACTTGTCCTTCTTCTCCTGCACTTCATCCTAAAGTTGCTCAACAATTGACTAGATCTCAGTGACCTTCACATCTAAGTCATAGAACTTCTGCTCCATGATCCTGTCCAAGCTCTCCTGGATTTGAGTCAGGGTAGCCAATCCCTTCTCAATCCTCAGAGTCGATGCAATCAAGTAGCCAAGCTGATCTTGCTTGCTCTTCAGAAGATACTAAGATGCCTCTTCAGTGGTTGCATCTTTGCAGCCTTTTCAGCCCTTGCCTTCTCCCTCTTGGCTCGTGCTTGCACAGAACATGGTTCATTTTCATTCATCACCACAGTGTTGTCCTCAAAGTCTGGGTAGATGGGCATGTGTTCCTTGTCTAGGAGATATGTGACAGTGCCCATCTTGGAGTTGATCAGCTCCTAGATCTGTGGGGCATACCCATAGCTTCTCTTCTGATCTACAGCTGTTCTCTTAATGGTTTCCACAAATAGGCTCATGACCTTACACTTTTGAGGCACATCAAATATGTGAAGCATGTTAATTGCATGGCTCTGATCATCTTGTGATCACCTAACTTTGGCAGAAGAGTGTGCTAAGGATCCAGTTGATTGTTGGCAAGCCTTACAGAAGGTAATGTACTGATCCAAACTTGTGTTTCTCAAGAGTAGCATCTGGGATCTCTTTGTACATATGTGCCATGGTGTTGTGATCCTTCTTCTTCTTGGCATAGACATCCAAGTTATCTTCACTCTCCTCAGGAGCATTGATCAATTTTGCCCATTCAGCAACCGTTGACTGGTACCTTGTACCTTTAGACATCCAGACAATCCTTCCATCTGAGTAGAAATGAGTTGTGGAGTAGAACTGCATATTGAGCTCATCATTCCACTTTGTGAGCTTCTGGGCCACAAACTCATCGACTCCACATGCCTTGATGTTGTCGTATACACCGGGGAAAAGATCTTCATTTTCCTCAATGAATTTCCAGTCTACCCATCTCATGTCACACATGATGGGCTTCTTGTCAAGTAAGATGGTCTCATAGAAGTCCTGCTGTTCCTTTGTATGGAACCTGTAGTCCACAACAGTCCTTGTCCTAGTGGCATATGGATTATACTCTCTCCATAGCCTTAAACCTGAATCCTTCCTGATTTTCATGTTCTCTGCAACTGGGTGAGCATCATTGTGATATGGAATTTTGGGAATCAACTTTCTCAACACGACAGAATCATCTTCTTCTTTAGCAGCTTGAGGAACTGAGCCTTGTTTTTCACCTCAACAGGGATGTTCCTGGTGCTCCTCTTGGGTTCTGGCTTTGGAGCTGGAGCAGCAGCCTTAGGAGCAGTCTTAGGCTTAGATGGAACAGCCCCTGCCCTTATAGCATCTCCCATAAGCTTTGGAGCTTTGGGTGCTGGTGCTGCATCCTCTTCCTCTTCTTCAGAGTCTCTCATTATTGATGGCGAACCTTAGGATGATCACATGGGTACTCCGGGATATCCTAGGAAAACACTTGATTCCCCAGGTGCCCAACAAACAATCCACCCAGATGTGTATTAAAGTTGCCACCTTAAGTTGAACCATTAATTAACAATCTCACATCTGTCATGGATTCACTCACCCAAACCATGTCTACGAGCATAACATAGCAATATAAGCAATACGTAGAAGTAACTCCCAGGGTTTGAATATAACAGGGCAATAGGTTCTACCTCATCAACTACTTCCCATCCCCCATGTTAATCACATCCTAATCATGCAATGTTTGACGATTGGAACTAATGCATAAAAACTGGGTATGGAAGGAGTATGATCAATGTGTTACTTGCCTTGCTGACGATCCGCAAAACCTAGGGACTCGTAGTAGCACGTTTCGCACTCCGGATGTTCTATCGCAAACAAACAATAGCATACATAAGCAATCAAGCAAAGAAACACGGGTAAATCTCAAATAAGAATATCTAACCAGAAAGTTCAACTTAAGAACTCCGGTTTGCGAAAAGAATCAAATCAAGCGGAGCAACAAAACTCAAACTGCGAAAGAAAGAAGATCCGTTTACTAATCTGGACTAAAGTCAAATTTTACAGTACCAAAATCTTGTTCAAGTTGATTAAACAGAAAGAGGGTTTCGAGACGAAGATCTAGGCGCTTGAATCGCCTAATTCGATAAACGAGCGAAAAGATAAACTGAAACGAAAATCGGATCAAAAATCATGATGGAAAATAATCTTGGAAAATCCGAGAAAAGAAAACTAACAAACAGGCTAACGAACGAACGTTCGTTATTTGTAAATAACGAGCGAAAACCATTCGTTAAAACTAACGTACAGATGAATGTCCGCTATATAAACTAAACCGAGAAAACCGGTGAACTGATCTGAAAAAAACGAACCTAGGGTTTTCTAAAAAAACCGAATGGCGGCTTATACCTCCGGCGAGGTCCGGCGAGGTGGGGCGGCTCCGGCGAAGCGGGGCTGCGGCGGCGCGTGGCGCGGGGCAGCAGTGACGCGGTGCTAGGTGACGGTGGCTGCAAGCGGCGGCGGCGGTGCTCGCGGTCTCCAGGTCGGAGACGAGGCGCGGGCGGTTGGGCCGGCTGGGCTGGGCTTCGGCCTAGTCGGGCGCTGAGTTTTTTTCAAATAATTTCGCCAGAACTTAAAATAAATCCTAGAAAATAAAATAAAATCTAAAAATGCCAAAACAAATTTTCACCGTCTAAATAAAATATTTAGAACGAGATGAACATTTTCTTGGCCCTGAAATGCAATTTTGAAAAACATGCAATTTTTCTAATGCGAATATAATAGCAATAAAATACGAATAAAATCAAATATTTGATTTCAATACTTTTCCTCCAATATTTCAATTATTTTGGAGGAGTCATTTTATCTCCACTCATATATTTTAATATGAAATATTTTCGGAGAGAAAAATAATTAAAACCAAAATCCTCGTTTCAATATTTGATAGAATTCAAATATGGAAACAAAGAAATCCCCAACTCTCTTCGAGGGTCCTTGAGTTGCTTAGGTTTTCGAGGATCGAGAAACGAAATGCAATAAAATATGATATGCATGAATGATCTATGTATAACATTCCAAATTGAAATTTTGGGATGTTACAGTTGATGTCAGACATGGAAGACAACATAATGGGTTATGTTTTATTATATCCAAAATAAAGTATATTGTCTTGGATCATCCAACATGTTGAGCTTGTTTTTCCCCCTCATGCTAGCCAAATTCTTTGCACCAAGTAGAGATACTACTTGTGCTTACAAACATTCCTTAAACCAGTTTTTCCATGAGAGTCCACCATACCTACCTATGGATTGAGTAAGATCCTTCAAGTAAGTTGTCATCGGTGCAAGCAATAAAAATTTTCTCTCTACATATGTATGACTTATTGGTGTGGGAGAAAATAAGCTTTATACGATCTTGTGATGTGGAAGAAATAAAAGCGACGGACTGCATAATAAAGGTCCATATCACAAGTGGCAATATAAAGTGATGTTCTTTTGCATTAAGATTTTGTGCATCCAAGCATAAAAGCGCATGACAACCTCTGCTTCCCTCTGCGAAGGGTCTATCTTACTTTTATCTTCTACCCTTATGCAAGAGTCATGGTGATCTTCACCTTTCCTTTTTACATTTTATCCTTTGGCAAGCACATTGTGTTGGAAACATCCTGACATATATATCCAATTGGATGTAAGTTATCATGAACTATTATTGTTGACATTACCCTTGAGGTAAAAGGTTGGGAGGTGAATCTATAAGCCCCTATCTTTCTCTGTGTTCGATTAAAATTTTGAACCCATACATATCACGTGAGTGTTAGCAATTGTGAAAGATTAAATGATAGTTGAGTATGTGGAGTTTGCTAAATCAAAGCTCTGACCTAGACCCTTCCTGAAAATAAGATGAATTGCAATTGTTTGATGACTGAGAATATAGTTTGTTAGTTTCAAGAAAGCTTATGATCTATACTTTAACGTGTGAATAGCTTGTTACTTGATCATCAAAATTTTTATGAAAATGAGCTACTGTTATGATACATAATGATGCTAGAAAAAATGTTTGGAACTATCATTTCTGAAAGTTATGCACTTGCTAGCATTCACACTTCATAAATTATTTCTTTTATCATTTACCTACTCGAGGACGAGCAGGAATTAAGCTTGGGGATGCTGATACGCCTCCAACGTATCTATAATTTTTGAAGTATTCATGCTATTATATTATCAACCTTGGATGTTTTATATGCATTTATATGTTATTTTATATGATTTTTGGGACTAACATATTAACCTAGAGCCAGTGCCAGTTTCTATTTTTTCCTTATTTTAGAGTATCGCGGAGAAGGAAAACCAAATGGGGTTCAATAGACATGAAACTTGACGGAGCTTATTTTTGGACCAGAAGAAGGCCATGGAGTAAAAGAGTTGGGCCAGAAGAGTCCCGGTCTGCCCACGAGGGTGGGAGGCGCCCCCCTAGGTGCGCCCCCAACCTCATGGACAACCCGGAGACACCCCTGACTTATTCTCGATGCCAAAACCACTTATATATACAGAAACCTCCAGAAATTAACCTAGATCGGAAGTTCCGCCGCCGCAAGCCCCAGTAGCCATGAGAAATCAATCTAGGCCCTCTCGGGCACCCTGCCGGAGGGGGCCATCATCACCGGAGGCTATGGAGGAGGATCCCGGAGGGGCCATCATCACCATGAAGGCCAAGGACCAGAGGGAGAACCTCTCCCCATCCAGGGGAGGCCATGGAGAAGGAAGCACAAGGGGGAGAACCTCTCCTCCTCTCTCTCGGTGGCACCGGAGTGCCATCGGGAGGGGAATCATCGCCGCGGTAATCATCTTCATCAACATCACCATCCTCATCTCTTTTACGCGGTCCACTCTCCCGCACCCCGCTGTAATCCCTACTTGAAAATGGTGCTTTATGCCACATATTATGATCCAATGATGTGTTGCCATCCTTTGATGTTTTGAGTAGATATGCTTTGTCTTTGGGTTGATTGATGATCTAGATTGGTATGAGTTTTATGTTTCACTTTGGTGATGTCCTATGGTGCACTCCGTGCCGCGCAAGCGTGTGGGATCCCGCTATAGGGTGTTGCAATATGTCCATGGTTTGCTTATTGTTTGCGTTGCATGAGTGATTGAAACACAAACACAGATAAGCGGGACATGGCATATGGGAATAAAGAGGACTTGATACTTTAATGCTATGGTTGGGTTTTACCTTAATGATCTTTAGTAGTTGCGGATGCTTGCTAGAGTTCCAATCATAAGTGCATATGATCCAAGAAGAGAAAGTATGTTAGCTTATGCCTCTCCCTCATATGAAATTGCAATAGTAATTACCGGTCTTGTTAACAATTGCCTCGAACAATTCCGCACACTGACCCATCATTGTTCAATACTCGCTATTGACAATATTTAGTAATATATTCTAACTTTATGATAACAGTACCTACTTTCATATTTTAGCTCTCTGATATCATACAAAGTTATCCTTTTCATACCCACAACGTAGTTTTATTTCTCGCTGCTAGTTGGAAGCAAACGTTAGGTGTACGTAGAGTCGTATCAGTGGCAGATAGGGCTTGAGAGAATATTGATCTTACCTTTAGCTCCTTCTGGGTTCGACACTCCATACTTATCACTTGCACGTTTGGAAATTGCTATGATGATTCCCTGCATTTGAGGATTATCAAGTAGCTGCTGGTGGGGATCACGACCCCAACGAAGGAGCCTCGGTGAGGGAGGGAGATAGGAGGCGAAGATAACGGCCCCGACGAAGGATCCCAACAAGGAAGGGAGGCATCTGGCATGGATCACGGCCCCGGCGAAGGAGGGAGGTGCCTGGCGCGGATCACAGCCCTGACGAAGGAGGGAGGCGGCTAGCGCGGATCGCGGCCATGGCGAAGGATCCCAGCGAGGAAGGGGATGACGGTGGTGGATCCATCGCCGGCCATGTCGGCGTTCTGGGAACGGGGGTCCCCAGACTTGCCTGCCTGCGGCCCACGGCGTGGCTCTGCGAGCGGACCCATACGGCCCATCTTCACCAACAAGCTTTCAAGACCCTCGCGAGGGCGAAGCCTCGGGAGGCGGACGGCACAAGACCTCCTCAGGAGCGGCCTCTTCACCAGGCTAGCTCGCGAGGGGCGGAGAGTTCAAGGCAAGGCAAACCTTGCGAGGTTCCAGTGACGTAAGCCATGATGACCAAGGCCAGGCAGCCTCCACCGCGCACGATGTCCTTGTTTCCTCTTTGGTGCTAAGGAAATAGGCGCAGGCACAGAGTACCGAGACGTCAAGCAAAGGTTTCCATATCAGTGCAACGAGACCAAGACCAGGAGGACGGCAAGACAGAGGTCACCGTGGAGCCCGAGACGGCGTCACCACCAGAGCCTTTGACAAGCGAAGACCACTTTTGTAGGATAAGGTGTACTAGTTGTCCCCATTCAAATTGGCCGTTGTTGGCTCCCTTCCCGCTCAATATTTGGGGCGAGGGCCAGGGCCTCTATATATATGTAACGCCCCAAGACCGATGTGCCAGGTGTCCTCCAGTTATTCGCTGTTGTTGCCTTGTCATGTGCTTGCGTGTCATGCATTGCATATCATGTCATCATGTGCATTCCATTTGCATACATGTTCGTCTCATGCATCCGAGCATTTTTCCCGTTGTCCGCTTTGCATTCCGGCGTTCCTATGTCATCCGGTGTCCCTTTCTCCCTCTTTTCGTGTGTGGGTGTTAAACGTTTTCGGATTGGACCGAGACTTGTCATGCAGCCTTGTTTTACTACCAGTAGACCGTCTGTCAAGTTTCGTGCCATTCGGACTTCGTTTGATACTCCAACGGTTAACCGAGGGGCCGAAAAGGCCTCATGTGTGTTGCAGCTCAACACCCTTCCAAAGTGGCCCAAAACCCACCTAAGCCTCCTCCATCATCTCGGCCGTTCGATCACGATCGCATGGCCAAAAACCGCACCTCATTTGGACTCTCCTATCTCCCTCTACCTATATATATGTGCATCTTCCCCGAAATCCGGGTCTAAACCTAGATCTTCCTCATCCACGCGCCGGACATGTCCGCCGGCCACCTCACCCTGGCCAATAGCAGGCCGCCACCTCAGCGTTTCCGCCGCCCGAGCCAACCTCTGCGCGCCACGCGTCCCCCGCGCCTCCCCACTCCGCCGCGGCCCGCACAGCCCACCGCGGGCCCGCCCGGCCCGTCCGCCGCCGTCGAGTGCGCCGCGCCGCCCGTCCGCCCCATTGCCGTTCGCCCGGCTGGCTCCTCCGCCTAGTACCGCCACGGCCTCGCCGGCGTTGCGCCGCCGCCACCGCATCCCACCAGCGCCGGCCTCGGTCCTCGCGTGCTCCGCCGCCATCTCCGCTCCGCCTCGCGCCTCGCGCCTACGCCGCCACTCCCCGCCGTGCTCCGCCGCCACCGCATCCCACCAGCGCCGGCCTCGGTCCTCGCGTGCTCCGCCGCCATGTCCGCTCCGCCTCGCGCCTCGCGCCTACGCCGCCACTCCCCGCCGTGCTCCGCCGCCTCGCCTGCCGCAAGCTCCGGCGAGCTTGCCTCCACGCCCTGCGTCGTCCAGTCACCGCCTCCTTGCCGGAATCGCCCTCCGCCGTCATCTCCTTCCACTCTGGCCGCCGCGTCGTCTCCAGTCGTCTTCTCCGGCGAGATCCGGTGGATCGGGACGAGATCCACCGGGATCTCATCCAAACGCCACGCCCCGTGCCTGGATCTCGTCGTCCCGCTTCTCCTCGTCCGCCGTTGACTTTTGCCCAGAGGTGGTGAAATATCTGCTAAGTACTCAGTATTTTTTGGGCATTTTCATCATGTCATAACTCCCTCATCTGGCTCCGATTCGTGCATGTAGCATATCAAAATATTTGTCTCGACGAGTACATCATTTCATCTCATTGCAAATATTTCATTTGAGCTCATCTTGATGCCCGAAATGCTGTTGGAAGAGGGCTATGTGAGGAATATGTCAGATCTGTTTCAGCAAATGGCCTTTTGTCATTTTTTCGATGATTAATGTGTGCATGCTATGATCCTGAGCTCTACATGTGTTTTGTTATATGCCATGCCATATTTACAGGGGTGTATGCCATGTATTTTTATGACCTTTGTGGTGACTAGCACAAGCATGCAAAGTAGCGTAATCGTTGATGCTGATTTCACGGACTTGGAATTTCACAAAGTCCTTGTCCTGATATTGTTTTTATGCCATATGTTCATGTTGTTTCCTAGTGATCCGTGCCCCTTTTGAGGATGATCAGTAAGGATGTTGTTTTAATAATGTGGTGCTCTATCCATCCATCTTTTTGTTTGCATTTATGGAGCATCCTAGCTTGAGTCAATCGAGCTCTACTTTTGCTATAAAATGTTCCTGGCAGATTGTTAACATGTTTAGCGATTTTGTCGAGCTTGTTGTTGTTGATCCATGCATGCTATGTTATTGTTCTTGCCATGTCTATCTTCTATGCCATGTCTTCTTGATGGGTGTTTTCTTAGTTTGTCATGCAATGCCTTGTAGTGAGTCCATTGAGCTCGTAAACATGCCTAATTGTTAATCTATTTTGCATGCTCCAGTTTTTCTCTAAGTCTGAATCTGTTTATGTTTTTGCTATGATCACGTGCTTGCAATTGTATTTTCTGATCCCTTTTGGCTCATGGTCACTAAGGTACTTTTGTTGCATGCTTATAGTAGCTTCATTCCATGCCTTGCTTTGCCATGATATGTTCCTATAGCATGTAGTTACCATGCTCTAAACATTGCTTCCTGATGATAAATTCCTGACATGTTGTTAATTTCACTAAGTCTGAAACCTGTTATCGTTTTCCCTTTTGCCTTGCTTGTTTGAACCTGTTAATAAGTGAATTAGCCATAGCTCACTGTTCATCGTTTGTCAAGCATCATGAGTGGATCCCTGACATGTATTTTGTTGCCATGTTTGAGTGATGTAGCATATTTATCCTGATGCATTTAGAAGGCTACTTGCTGTTTATCGCAGACCGGTGCCATATTTGTTTTGCTTGTCATTTCCAAAACATGCATCCGATTCCAGTGATCTTTATATCGATTTCACGAAATCAACTCCCCTTTCCAATGGCACTCTTGGATTTCCAAGTTGAGGTCAGGTTCAATCATTCCTTTCCAAATCATGCATATGCATCACATACCGCATCTCGCATATCATACCATGTTCATGTGTTGGTGGCTTAGTATGTTGTGTGCTTCTTTCCGGTGTTGCTTCTTCGGGTTGGTTCCGTTAACGTCTCATTTGTGAGGACCCGTTCGACTACGTCCGTTTGTCTTCCTCATGGACTCGTTCTTCTTCCGTGCGAGATCTCTGGCAAGATGACCATACCCTCGAAATCACTTCTATCTTTGCTTGCTAGATGCTCGCTCTTTTGCTACGCCTATGCTACGATACCTACCACTTGCTTATCATGCCTCGCATATTGTTAAGCCAAGCCTCTAACCCACCTTGTCCTAGGAAACCGTTGTTTGGCTATGTTACCGCTTTACTTAGCCCCTCTTATAGCGTTGTTAGTTGCAGGTGAAGATTGGAGCTTGTTCCATGTTGGAATATGGATATTTTGCTGGGATATCACAATATCTCTTATTTAATTAATGCATCTATATACTTGGTAAAGGGTGGAAGGCTCGGCCTTATGCCTGGAGTTTTGTTCCATTCTTGCCGCCCTAGTTTCCGTCATATCAGTGTTATGTTCCCGGATTTTGCGTTCCTTACACGGTTGGGTTATAATGGGAACCCCTTGACAGTTCGCCTTGAATAAAACTCCTCCAGAAATGCCCAACATTGGTTTTACCATTTGCCACCTAGCCTTTTTTCCCTTGGGTTCTGCAGACTCAAGGGTGATCTTTATTTAAACCACCCCCCCGGGCCAGTGCTCCTCTGAGTGTTGGTCCAAACAGAGCCACTTGCAGCGCCACCTCGGGGAAACTCGAGGGCTGGTTTTAGTTGTATGTAGTGTTCATCTGAGTGTGCCCTGAGAACGAGATATGTGCAGCTCCTATCGGCATTTTTCGGCACATTCAGGCGGTGTTGCTGGACTTGTTTTACCATTGTCGAGGATGTCTTGTAACCGGGATGCCGAGTCTGATCGGAATGTTTCGGGAGAAGGAATATCCTTCCTTGACCGTGAGAGCTTGTGATGGGCTAAGTAGGGACACCCCTGTAGGGATTGAACTTTCGAAAGCCGTGCCCGCGGTTATGGGAAGATGGGAATTTGTTAAAATACATCTACCGCGTGTGTTACCGTGATGGTCTCTTCTCGGCGGGGTCCGGGAAGTGAACACAGTGTTGGAGTTATGCTTGACGTAGGTTGTTCTAGGATCACTTCTTGATCATAGTTTATCAACCGCGCTTTGCCTTCTCATCTTGCTCTCTTTTGCGTATGTTAGCCACCATATATGCTAGTCGCTTGCTGCAGCTCCATCTCATACCTTTTACCTTACCCATAAGCTTAAATAGTCTTGATCGCGAGGGTGTGAGATTGCTGAGTCCCCGCGACTCACAGATACTTCCAAAACCAGCTTGCAGGTGCCGATGATACCGTGCAGGTGACTCAACCAAGCTCAAGGAGGAGCTCGATTAAGATTAAGATCTTGTCCTTGGTGTTGTTTCATTCTAGTTGATCAGTAGTGGAGCCCAGTTGGGGTCAATCGGGGATCTGCGCAGCATTTGGGGTAGTCTTCTTTTATTTTGGTTCCGTAGTCGGACCTTGATTGTATCTGGTTGATGTAATGGTTTATTCATGTAATTGTGTGCAGTGGCGATTGTAAGCCAACTATGTATCTCTTTCCCTTATGTATTACATGGGCTGTGTGAAGATTACCTCACTTGCGACATTGCTTTCAATGCGGTTATGCCTCTAAGTCGTGCTTCGACACGTGGGAGATATAGCCACATCAAGGGCGTTACAAGTTGGTATCAGAGCCTTCCCCGACCTTAGGAGCCCCATGCTTGATCGAATCGCTGGCATTGTTGAGTCTAGAAAAATGTTTTGAGTCATTTAGGAATTATATGTCGGAGAGTTAGGAATTCTTTTTACACCTCAGTCCCTTCGTTGCTCTGGTGAGGCATCCTGACATAGAGTTTTGACTCTTCTCTTCTCAAATTTCACTAAATTTTTTTAGGATCACGCGCGTATCTTGGAATCGTTCCGATTGATTTGTGACGAGAACATTGTTCTTGGTGCCTCCTGTCATTTAGAGGTTGTGGCAGTGTCCTGGGGAGTTGAGCTCCGAGGTGTTGTCGTCACAATTTTATCGTTGTAGTTCTAGAATACCTGAGTTTTCCGACATCGAAAATCTCTTTTATGCAGTTGTTGGTGAGATAACCTCGACGCCACCCAGTACTGGGGCGGGAGTTCGGGAGTATTGCCATAACTCGTATAACGGATGTTTTTTTCGAAGGTTGAGGTAAACGATTTCCGAAAGTTTCTTGGTTATGTGTTGAAGGATGGATACAGCTGGATGTAGGATTTGCTAGCTTTGGGTGAGATATTATGCTTCCCCTGTATCCCCAACACCTGATTGCATAACCAGAAAAATTCGGGAGTTTATAAGTGGGAATTCAAGTAGCTCTTAGGATATCATTCCGACAGATGTATGATATGAAATTGGGGTTCGACGTCTAGTGGTCCGCCTATCCACGGTTGGTTTTACAGTGGTTTCATTGTGTCTTAAAGAGTCCTTGGCTATGCCGACTCGGGGACGCTTCGTATGTCATATGTTTGTTCCGGCTTATTCTGCAAGCCAATTCTTTGTTTTGTTTTGAGTTGTGGTATTCGAGTTGCTTCGAAGTCAAATGTTGATTCCATACCTTTCCTAAGCGGTGTTCTCTTGTGAATACTAATCCTTCTCATTTATCGAGATTGTCTTGTCGATCCTTTTCAACCGGCATGTTTCTCTTTAAGTGGATCCAATCTTGTCAACATTCACAAGATCAATTATCAGTTCTTCTCCACGGTGTTTGCTTCATCCGTCTTCAAGTTGCCTTTGTTTTCCCACCCTCCCACCCTTTCTCTTCAAGGGCTCAGATTTCTGAATCAAGTATCCATCTAATGGTTGTAAAGTTTCTTCATTCTTTCCGCCAATGTTCTTATCCGGTGATTCTCATGAAGATTCTAATGGAGCTTCAAGATCGTCATTCTTCATTCTTTTCTTCTTCGGTGAATTAAATTCAAGTTTTGTTGTTGATCATATCCTTTTCCTCCTTTCTAATACATTCTCATGCTGGTGCAATTCTTTATCATTCACCTCTCGCTATTCAATTGTTCCGGAGTACTGAAGATATCTCAGAAGATGCTAGTGTTCATTCTCATTCATTCAAGATCTTTCGAGAATGTTATCTTATTCAAACCGTTTAATTCAACCGGTGCATTCTCCTTTTTTAAGTAATCATTTCAACAGTGTTTCTTTTCAGTGGGCCCTAACCCACAGGTCTTTTCCCAGGATCTTACCTCGCTCTTCTAATTTTTCCTGGAGTTACTCCCAAATTCTTTTCAAAGTTTGACGTAAGAATGATTCATCATCAGTCATATGTATTTCTCCAAGATTTTTCAAATTCTTTTCATCATTGGCTCTACCTCTTCGCTTTTGATTCTTCCGGAGTGTCTCAACAATTCATGGTGGTGCTTCTCGTCGTCATTCTTGGATTTTGAAGACCGAAGAAGAGTTTCTCTTAAATCTTGCTCCATTCTCTTCAAAATTCATGGTTCTAGCTTGATGCCATCCTCTCATAATTGTTTTCAATTTGCGAGAATTCTATCCACCTATCCGGAGCAATTCAGGAGTCTTTTCAGTTTGATTCTCCGGAGCCCATGATCTCAGAATTATTCATTCCAGCTTTCAGCTCTCGTTCTCCAAATCTCACCGGTGCGTCATTCAACTATTCTCTTACCAGCTCATGATCTATACGTACTCATGTATCTAAATTCTCTCACGTATCTTCATTCACTCTCCAATTCTTCCCGGTGAAATGTGCCTTTGCTACTTTCATTTTCAATTCTTACGGTGGTTCATTCAAGATTTCTATTCCTTCATTATCATATGAATTTATTCGTTGGTTAAATCCTACTGGTGGTCCATTGAGTTTATGATATATCTTTCTTAATCCTTTGCAACTGGAATAAGTAGTATGCCAAATCTGTTGTTTGTCATCAATTTGAAGTGGTGAAGGATACGCATAACATAATTCTTATTCTTGCTTCACCCAAATGATGGATTCGTTCCTCCGGAGTTTGTTCACAATAACTAATTCTCGTTGTCAATTGTTCATATTATCTTTTTTCCCTGAGTTCTAACCTCTTTCAATTATATCGCCACGGACATCCATCTAATCATTCCAAGGATTCACCTTGTGTTTTCAACTTCTCTTTCTTTTAGCTATCCTTTTTTACCGGAGTTCTTCATCAAGGTTCTACATGATGGTTAATCAAGGATTTAATTCCTTCTCGAAGTGTTCATCAAATTTCTTTTCAGACGAGCTCAAGCATTCTTCTTCTTGCAATCCGGAGTGCAATTCTTTCTTCTGTATCATCGGAGGTGGTATTATGTCATTCTTGATAACTTGAGTTCATGTTTAATGATTCACTTGTTGTTAAGAATGAAATATTTTAAATCCACCAATCTATTCGTTGGAGTTATCTTGCGTCATGTTTCACCGAAAGCCTTCCCTAAGGATTGTTGCTATTTGTGGTGCTTATAAATGATCCAAGTTCTTCATTTATCCTCCCGGTGAAATAATCTTCTTGTCTCCTTGTTCATATCAATCCAATTTATCGTTTTCGTTAGTGGCAGAATTTCACCTTGTAGTTTTGAGATGTTCTTCATAAGCCCACTACAAGCTTACTCTGTTCGTTGTTGTTTTCCAATAACTCCGTTCGACCCTTCTCCTAAGGATGCCTTTTCAAGATCTTTTGTGGCAGAAGTTGGCATCTTCTTCTCCATTCTTTTATTTCAATTATCTATTGATGTTGCTCTTTTCACTTCTCATCTTATCAAGTTCTTATTCAATTCCTTTTCTTTTCAATTGGAGTGCTGCTCGAATTTGTTCTTCATTGATCCTTTATCTAACTGAGCGCTCTCAACTTCGCTCTTTCTCGTTGCATTCTTTCTTTCAATTTGTTCAACCTCTCAAGGCTCGTGGTTTCACTCGTTTATCAAAGAAGAAACTTAGCTTTACCTCTCCTCTTTCTCTTCCGTTGTCCCTCCAGTGCCATTCTAGATCTCGGGACGAGATCCTCTCGTAGTGGTGTTGTGTTGTAATGCCCTGAGACCAATGTGCCAGGTGTCCTCCAGTTATTCGCTGTTGTTGCCTTGTCATGTGCTTGCGTGTCATGCATTGCATATCATGTCATCATGTGCATTCCATTTGCATACATGTTCGTCTCATGCATCCGAGCATTTTTCCCGTTGTCCGTTTTGCATTCCGGCGTTCCTATGTCATCTGGTGTCCCTTTCTACCTCTTTTCGTGTGCGGGTGTTAAAAGTTTTTGGATTGGACCGAAACTTGTCATGCAGCCTTGTTTTACTACCGGTAGACCGCCTGTCAAGTTTCGTGCCATTTGGACTTCGTTTGATACTCCAACGGTTAACCGAGGGGCCGAAAAGGCCTCGTGTGTGTTATAGCCCAACAGTATTCCAAAGTGGCCCAAAACCCACCTAAGCCTCCTCCATCATCTCGGTCGTTCGATCACGATCGCGTGGCCGAAAACCGCACCCCATTTGGACTCTCCTAACTCCCTCTACCTATATATATGTGCATCTTCCCCGAAATCCGGGTCTAAACCTAGATCTTCCTCCTCCACGCGCAGGACATGTCCACTCCGCCGCCGGACATGTCCGCCGGCCACCTCACCCGGCCAATAGCAGGCCGCCACCTCAGCGTTGCCGCCGCCCGAGCCAACCTTTGCGCGCCACGCGTCCCCCGCGCCTCCCCACTCCGCCGCGGCCCGCGTAGCCCACCGTGGGCCCGCCCGGCCCGTCCGCCGCCGCCGTGAGCACCGCACCGCCCGTGCACCCCATCGCCGTCCGCCCGGCTCGCTCCTCCGCCCAGTGCCGCCGCGGCCTCGCCGGCGTTGCGCCGCCGCCACCGCATCCCGCCGGCGCCGGCCTAGGTCCCCGCGTGCTCCGCCGCCATCTCTGCTCCGCCTTGCGCCTCACCCTGCGCCGCCACTCCCCCGCCGTGCTCCGCCGCCTCGCCGGCCGCGAGCTCCGGCGAGCTCACCTGCACGCCCTGCATCGTCCGGTCGCCGCCTCCTCACCGGAATCGCCCTCCGCCGTCATCCCCTTCCACTCCGGCCGTCGCGTTGTCTCCGGTCGTCTTCTCCGGCGAGATCCGGTGGATCGGGACGAGATCCACCAGGATCTCATCCAAACGCCACGCCCCGCGCCTGGATCTCGTCGTCCCGCTTCTCCTTGTCCGCCGTTAACTTTTGCCCCGAGGTGGTGAAATATCTGCTAAGTCCTCAGTATTTTTTGGGCATTTTCATCATGTCATAACTCCCTCATCGTGGCTCCGATTCGTGCATGTAGCATATCAAAATGTTTGTCTCGACGATTACATCATTTCATCTCATTGCATCATTTTCATTTGAGCTCATCTTAATGCCCTAAATGCTGTTGGAAGAGGGCTATGTGAGGAATATGTCAGATCTTTTTCAGCAAATGGCCTTTTGTCATTTTTGCCATGATTAATGTGTGCATGCTATGATCCTGAGCTCTACATGTGTTTTGTTATATGTCGTGCCATCTTTATGGGGATGTATGCCATGTACTTTTGTGACCTTTGTGGCGACTAGCACAAGCATGCAAAGTAGCGTAATCGTTGATGCTGATTTCCGGGACTTAGAATTTCACCAAGTCATTGTCCTGATATTGTTTTTATGCCATATGTTCATGTTGTTTCCTAGTGATCCGTGCCTCTTTTGAGGATGATTAGTAAGGATGTTTTGTTAATAATGTGGTGATCTATCCATCCATCTCTTTGTTTGCATTTATGGAGCATCCTAGCTTGACTAAATTGAGCTCTACTTTTGCTATAAAATGTTCCTGGCAGATTGTTAACATGTTTAGCGATTTTGCCGAGCTTGTTGTTGTTGATCCATGCATGCTATGTTATTGTTCTTGCCATGTATATCTTCTATGCCATTTCTTCCTTGATGGGTGTATGCTTAGTTTGTCATGCAATGCCTTGTAGTGAGTGCGTCGAGCTCGTAAACATGCCTACTTGTTAATCTTTTTTGCATGCTCCAGTTTTTCACTAAGTCTGAATCTGTTTATGTTTTTGCTATGTTCACATGCTTGCAATTGTATTTTCTGATCCCTTTTGGCTCATTGTCACTAAGGTACTTTTGTTACATGCTTCGAGTAGCTTCATTCCATGCCTTGCTTTGCCATGATATGTTCCTGTAGCATATAGTTACCATGCTCTAAACATTGCTTCCTGATGATAAATTCCTGACATGCTGTTAATTTCACAAAGTCTGAAACCTGTTATGGTTTGCCCTTTTGCCTTGCTTGTTTGAACCTGTTAGTGAGTGAATTAGCCGTAGCTCAGTGTTCATTGTTTGTCAAGCATCATGAGTGGATCCCTGCCATGTATTTTGTTGCCATGTTTGAGTGATTTAGCATATTTATCTTGATGCATTTAGAAGGCTACTTGCTGTTTATCGCACACCGGTGCCATATTTGTTTTGCTTGCCATTTCCAAACCGTGCATCCGATTTCGGTGATCTTTATATTGATTTCAACTGAAATCAACTCCCCTTTCTAGTTGCACTCTTGGATTTCTAAGTTGAGGTCAGGTTCAATCATTCCTTTCCAAATCATGCATATGCATCACATACCGCATCTCGCATATCATACCATGTTCATGTGTTGGTGGTTTACTATGTTGTGTGCTTCTTTCCGGTGTTGCTTCTCCGGGTTGATTCCATTAACATCGCATTTGTGAGGACACATTCGACTACGTCCATTTGTCTTTTGCCTAGGTGTTTTGTTCCACTGTTGGCGCCCTAGTTTCCGTCATATCGGTGTTATGTTCCCGGATTTTGCGTTCCTTACACGGTTGGGTTATAATGGGAACCCCTTGAAAGTTCGCCTTGAATAAAACTCCCCCAGAAATGCCCAACATTGGTTTTACCATTTGCCACCTAGCCTTTTTTCCCTTGGGTTCTGCAGACTCAAGGGTCATCTTTATTTAAACCCCACCGGGCCAGTGCTCCTCTGAGTGCTGGTCCAAACAGAGCCACTTGCAGCGCCACCTCGGGGAAACTCGAGGGCTGGTTTTAGTTGTATGTAGTGTTCATCTGAGTGTGCCCTGAGAACGAGATATCTGCAGCTCCTATCGGCATTTGTCGGCACATTCAGGCGGTGTTGCTGGACTTGATTTCCCATTGTCGAGGATGTCTTGTAACCGGGATGCCGAGTCTGATCGGAATGTCTAGGGAGAAGGAATATCCTTCGTTGACCGTGAGAGCTTGTGATGGGTTAAGTTGGCACACCCCTGCAGGGATTGAACTTTCGAAAGCCATGCCCGCGGTTATGGGCAGATGGGAATTTGTTAATGTCCGGTTGTAGAAAACCTGAAGTTGACATTATTTAAAATACATCTACCGCGTGTGTTACCGTGATGGTCTCTTCTCGGTGGGGTCCGGGAAGTGAACACGGTGTTGGAGTTATGCTTGACGTAGGTTGTTCTAGGATCACTTCTTGATCATAGTTTCCCGACCGCGCTTTGCCTTCTCTTCTCGCTCTCTTTTGCGTATGTTAGCCACCATATATGCTAGTCGCTTGCTGCAGCTCCACCTCATACCTTTTACCTTACCCATAAGCTTAAATAGTCTTGATCGCGAGGGTGTGAGATTGCGGAGTTCCCGTGACTCACAGATACTTCCAAAACCAGCTTGCAGGTGCCGATGATACCGTGCAGGTGACTCTACCAAGCTCAAGGAGGAGCTCGATTAAGATCTTGTCCTTGGTGTTGTTTCGTTCTAGTTGATCAGTAGTGGAGCCCAGTTGGGGTCGATCGGGGATCTGCGTAGCATTTGGGGTAGTCTTCTTTTATTTTGGTTCCGTAGTCAGACCTTGATTGTATCTGGTTGATGTAATGCTTTATTCATGTAATTGTGTGAAGTGGCGATTGTAAGCCAACTATGTATCTCTTTCCCTTATGTATTACATGGGTTGTGTGAAGATTACCTCACTTGCGACATTGCTTTCAATGCGGTTATGCCTCTAAGTCGTGCTTCGACACGTGGGAGATATAGCTGCATCGAGGACATTACAATATAAGACTAGCCACCACCATAGCTAGGGGGATCGACCCGACGGATAGAGAGAGACCAGAACTACCACAAGTTCACCGAGCAAAAGAACACCTCTCCTCAGGAGGCTGTTCTTCCCCTTGTACTATTCATCCTCAGCCCAAGCGGCAATCCACCACCACCACACTGGAGTAGCGTATTACACCACAACGATGGCTCGAACCAGTATAAATCCTGTGTCCTCTATGTTGCGAGTTCATCGAGTTAGCCCGTGAGATCTTAGCGAGGCTTGGACGTGGATCAGTAGGGGGAGATCTTCGCGCGCACCCAAGTGTTCGAACCTTGAGGGTTTTGCCGGAACCCATGATCCGACATTTGGGGCACCAGGTAGGGGTGCGCCAGAGCCTCTCTCCCGCCAGTCGATTCACCGACAGTCCACAGTTCAAATGTCCGACGACTCAAGGACCAACGCCAACTGCTGGGCTGCCTGGCCAGCCCGGGCGGCGCCGCCTGCCCAGGAAGACCTCAACCCCGCACTCCAGGCGGCACGAGCGCCACCTGACACTACGGGTCGTGGGCGGCGCGGCCAGGCGCCGTCCACCCTCACCCCACGACAGGCGCGAGCTGATACAAGGGCCGCAAGCTAGGCCACGGCAACGGCGCCGCACACCCGGAGGGAGCAGGCAAACATGTGAGCTGCACACACGGTGGCACGGGAGCTGTTGCGGTGCCGGCTGATGGAGAGCGGCCAGGATGCAGTGCTGGATCGAGTCGCTGAGCTACTGGATGTCGCGGCTTCAGGAGGGCCGCCCTTCTGTTCTCTGCTCACGCCACAAGTTGCGGCCAGGTCGCATGGCGGGCCACGCTACGCCCGCGTGCCTTCAGGCGCACCACCAGGCTTCATCGACACCGGCGCGACCAACGGAGCTGCACGTCTGCTCGCGCCCATGCCACCTCTGCTGGGCGCAGGCACGAGCACCGCCACCTATGGTCCTGGCGGGATGCAAACCTACCATCCTCGAGGTGGCACGCTAGGTCGGGCGACATGGAGTGTGGGGCACTACGACAAGGTCTTTGAGGCGGCAGCCTCGGAGGCCTACGTGCCTCGCATGGTGGACCAGGAGTATGTGCTAGAAGGCGACCCTGGCTCGTTCCTCGAGCTGGGCTGGGAGGAGGAGGCCCTAGAGGCCGGCACCTTTGAGGACACCTCCGGAAGCCTCTCCAACCGTGCCGGCGACAACAGCTACAGGGTACCACTAATTCCTCAGGAACATGCTTATGCTAACCATGGTGCGCAGGGGGATCAGGTCGCAGTAGCAGATGGCGGTCCCGGCTTGTCGGCCTCCCTACCGCCAGGGGGGCACGCTGGGGGCTGCAGCAAGGAAGCCGGGACGAAGGCCCTCCCCAGCGTCGCGTGGAACAAGGCGTCCCCCGGAGGTAGGCTCTCTGCCGGGGAGGTGCTCCAGATCCTACCCCCGGCAGAGGACCCGTGGTCGCTTGTTTTCATCACAATCATCTGATTGACGTTTGGTACTTCGATAATTTGATATGTGGGTGGACCGGTGCTTGGGTGTTGTCCTTACTTGGACAAACATCCCACTTATGATTAACACCCATTGCAAGCATCCGCAACTATAACAGAAGTATTAAGGTAAACCTAACCATAGCACGAAACATATGGATCCAAATCAGCCCCTTGCGAAGCAACGCATAAACTAGGGTTTATGGTTCTGTCACTCTAGCAACCCATCATCTACTTATTACTTCCCAATGCCTCCCTCTAGGCCCAAACAATGGTGAAGTGTCATGTAGTCGATGTTCACATGACACCACTAGAGGGATGACAACATACATCTCATCAAAATGTCGAACGAATACCAAATTCACATGACTACTAATAGCAAGACTTCTCCCATGTCCTCAGGAACAAACGTTACTACTCACAAAGCATATTCATGTTCATAATCAGAGGGGTATTAATATGCATAATGGATCTGAACATATGATCTTCCACCAAGTAAACCAACTAGCATCAACTACAAGGAGTAATCAACACTACTAGCAACCCACAGGTACAAATCTGAGGTTTGGATACAAAGATTGGATACAAGAGATGAACTAGGGTCCGTGAGGCCTAAGCTTGGGGGAGTTGATACGTCCATTTTGCATCATGCTTTTATATCAATATTTATTGCATTATGGGCAGTTATTACACATTATGTCACAATACTTATGCATATTCTCTCTTATTTTACAAGGTTTACATGAAGAGGGAGAATGCCAGCAGTTGGGATTCTAGGCTAGAAAAGGAGCAAATATTAGAGACCTATTCTGCACAGCTCCAGAAGTCCTGAAACTTCATGGAAGCTATTTCCAGAATATATAAAAAAATACTGAGCGCGGGAAGTTCCAGAGGGGGGCCACACCCTGGCCATGAGGGTGGGGGCGCCCTAACCCCCTGGGCGCGCCCCCTGCCTCGTGGGCCCCCTGGTGGCCCTCCGATGCCCATCTTCTGCTATATGGAGCCTTTCGTTGAGGAAAAAATCATAAGCAAGCTTTCGGGATGAGACTCCGCCACCACAAGGTGGAACCAATCTAGGGCTCCGGCGGAGAGAATATGCATAAGTATTGTGACATAATGTGTAATAACTGCCCATAATGCAATAAATATCGATATAAAAGCATGATGCAAAATGGACGTATCAACTCCCCCAAGCTTAGACCTCACGGACCCTAGTTCATCTCTTGTATCCAATCTTTGTATCCAAACCTCAGATTTGTACCTGTGGGTTGCTAGTAGTGTTGATTACTCCTTGTAATTGATGCTAGTTGGTTTACTTGGTGGAAGATCATATGTTCAGATCCATTATGCATATTAATACCCCTCTGATTATGAACATGAATATGCTTTGTGAGTAGTAACGTTTGTTCCTGAGGACATGGGAGAAGTCTTGCTATTAGTAGTCATGTGAATTTGGTATTCGTTCGACATTTTGATGAGATGTATGTTGTCATCCCTATAGTGGTGTCATGTGAACATCGACTACATGACACTTCACCATTGTTTGGGCCTAGAGGGAGGCATTGGGAAGTAATAAGTAGATGATGGGTTGCTAGAGTGACAGAACCATAAACCCTAGTTTATGCGTTGCTTCGCAAGGGGCTGATTTGGATCCATATGTTTCGTGCTATGGTTAGGTTTACCTTAATACTTCTGTTATAGTTGCGGATGCTTGCAATGGGTGTTAATCATAAGTGGGATGTTTGTCCAAGTAAGGACAACACCCAAGCACCGGTCCACCCACATATCAAATTATCAAAGTACCAAACGTCAATCAGATGATTGTGATGAAAACTAGCGACCACGGGTCCTCTGCCGGGGGTAGGATCTGGAGCACCTCCCCGGTAGAGAGCCTACCTCCGGGGGACGCCTTGTTCCGCGCGGCGCTGGGGAGGGCCTTCATCCCGGCTTCCTTGCTGCAGCCCCCAGCGTGCCCCCCCTAGCGGTAGGGAGGCCGACAAGCCGGGACTGCCATCTGCTACTGCGACCTGATCCCCCTGCGCACCATGGTTAGCGTAAGCCTGTTCCTGAGGAATTAGTGGTACCCTGTAGCTGTTGTCGCCGGCGCGGTTGGAGAGGCTTCCGGAGGTGTCCTCAAAGGTGCCGGCCTCTAGGGCCTCCTCCTCCTAGCCCAGCTCGAGGAACGAGCCAGGGTCGTCTTCTAGCACATACTCCTGGTCCACCATGCGAGGCACGTAGGCCTCCGAGGCTGCCGCCTCAAAGACCTTGTCATAGTGCCCCACACTCCATGTCGCCCGACCTAGCGTGTCGCCTCGAGGATGGTAGGGTTGCATCCCGCCAGGACCATAGGTGGCGGCGCTCGTGCCCGCGCCCAGCGGAGGTGGCATGGGCGCGAGCAGACGTGCAGCTCCGTTGCTCGCACCGGTGTCGATGAAGCCTGGTGGTGCGCCTGAAGGCACGCGGGCGTAGCATCGCCCGCCATGCGACCTGGCCGCAGCTTGTCGCGTGAGCAGAGAACAGAAGGGCGGCCCTCCTGAAGCCGCGGTGTCCAGTAGCTCAGCGACGCGATCCAGCACTGCATCCTGGCCGCTCTCCATCAGCCGGCACCGCAACAGCTCCCGTGCCACCGTGCGTGCAGCTCGCATGTTTGCCTGCTCCCTCCGGGTGTGCGGCGCCGTTGCGGTGGCCTAGCTTGCTGCCCTTGTAGCAGCTCGCGCCTGTTGTGGGGTGAGGGTGGACGGCGCCTGGCCGCGCCACCCACGCCCCGTAGTGTCAGGTGGCGCTCGTGCCGCCTGGAGTGCGGGATTGAGGTCTTCCTGGGCAGGCGGCGCCGCCCGGGCTGGCCAGGCAGCCCAGTAGTTGGCGTTGGTCCTTGAGTCGCCGGACATTTGAACTGTGGACTGTCGGTGAATCGACTGGCGGGAGAGAGGCTCCGGCGCACCCCTACCTGGCGCCCCAAATGTCGGATCATGGGTTCCGGCAAAACCCTCATGGTTCGAACACTTGGGTGCGCACGAAGATCTCCCCCTACCGATCCACGTCCAAGCCTCGCTAAGATCTCACGGGCTAACTCGATGAACTCGCAACATAGAGGACACAGGATTTATACTGGTTCGAGCCATCGTTGTGGTGTAATACGCTACTCCAGTGTGGTGGTGGTGGATTGCTGCTTGGGCTGAGGATGAATAGTACAAGGGGAAGAACAGCCTCCTGAGGAGAGGTGTTCTTTTGCTCGGTGAACTTGTGGTAGTTTTGGTCTCTCTCTATCCGTCGGGTCGATCCCCCTAGCTATGGTGGTGGCTAGTCTTATATTGTAATGCCCTCGATGCGGCTATATCTCCCACGTGTTCGAAGCACGACTTAGAGGCATAACCGCATTGAAAGCAATGTCGCAAGTGAGGTAATCTTCACACAACCCATGTAATACATAAGGGAAAGAGATACATAGTTGGCTTACAATCGCCACTTCACACAATTACATGAATAAAGCATTACATCAACCAGATACAATCAAGGTCTGACTACGGAACCAAAATAAAAGAAGACTACCCCAAATGCTACACAGATCCCCGATCGACCCCAACTGGGCTCCACTACTGATCAACTAGAACGAAACAACACCAAGGACAAGATCTTAATCGAGCTCCTCCTTGAGCTTGGTTGAGTCACCTGCACAGTATCATTGGCACCTGCAAGCTGGTTTTGGAAGTATCTGTGAGTCACGGGAACTCCGCAATCTCACACCCTCACGATCAAGACTATTTAAGCTTATGGGTAAGGTAAAAGGTATGAGGTGGAGCTGTAGCAAGCGACTAGCATATATGGTCGCTAACATACGCAAATGAGAGCGAGAAGAGAAGGCAAAGCACAGTCGATAAAATTATGATCAAGAAGTGATCCTATAACAATCTACGTCAAGCATAACTCCAACAACCGTGTTCACTTCCCGGACTCCGCCGGAAAGAGACCATCACGGTAACACACGCGGTTGACTTTAAATAATGTCAACTTCAGGTTTTCTACAACCGGACATTAACAAATTCCCATCTGCCCATAACCGCGGGCATGGCTTTCGAAAGTTCAATCCCTGCAGGGGTGTGCCAACTTAACCCATCACAAGCTCTCACGGTCAACGAAGGATATTCCTTCTCCCTAGACATTCCGATCAGACTCGGCATCCCGGTTACAAGACATCCTCGACAATGGGAAATCAAGTCCAGCAACACCGCCTGAATGTGCCGACAAATGCCGATAGGAGCTGCAGATATCTCGTTCTCAGGGCACACTCAGATGAACACTACATACAACTAAAACCAGCCCTCGAGTTTCCCCGAGGTGGCGCTGCAAGTGGCTCTGTTTGGACCAGCACTCAGCGGAGGACTGGCACGGTGGGGTTTAAATAAAGATGACCCTTGAGTCTGCAGAACCCAAGGGAAAAAAGGCTAGGTGGCAAATGGTAAAACCAATGTTGGGCATTTCTTGGGGAGTTTTATTCAAGGCGAACTTTCAAGGGGTTCCCATTATAACCCAACCGTGTAAGGAACGCAAAATCCGGGAACATAACACCGATATGACGGAAACTAGGGCGCCAACAGTGGAACAAAACACCAGGCATAAGGCCGAGCCTTCCACCCTCAAGCGAAAACCGAAATCGAAAAATATGTCCACATGTTTAGAGATAGAGTTGTCGATAAAAATAAAATACGGGCATGAGGGCATCATGATCATTCTTAGAACAACAACATATGTATATATTTTCATATGATCTCTTATGCTAAAGTAACAATTCAATCCCAATTTCAAGTATGAATCATAATCTTCATTGAGAACCAACAAACTCTAATCTCAGTCATTGAAGCAATTGCAATTTATAATAATGTAGGAAAGAGTCAATATAAGAGCTTTTCAGCAATTCCACACACTCAACCATCTCACGCAATATTTATGGGTATGAAGATTTAATCGACATAGAGAAAGATAGGGGCTTATAGTTTTGTCTCCCAATGTTTTACCTCAAGGGTAATGTCAACAATAATAGTTCATGAAGGCTCACATCTAATTAGCTATATATATCAGGATCTTTCCAACACATTGTGCTTGACAAAGGATAGAATGTAAAAAGGAAAGGTGAAGATCACCATGACTCTTATGTAAGGTAGAAGATAAAAGTAAAAGATAGGCCCTTCGCAGAGGGAAGCAGAGGTCGTCATGCGCTTTTATAGTTGGATGCACAAAATCTTAATGCGAAAGAACCTCACTTTATATTGCCACTTGTGATATGGACCTTTATTATGCAGTCCGTCTCTTTTATTTCTTCCACATCACAAGATCATATAAAGCTTATTTTCTCCCACACCAATAAGTCACACATATTTAGAGGGCAAATTTTTATTGCTTGCACCGATGACAACTTACTTGAAGGATCTTACTCAATCCATAGGTAGATATGGTGGACTCTCATGGCAAAAACTGGGTTTAGGGATATTTGGAAGCACAAGTAGTATTTCTACTTGGTGCAAAGAAATTGGCTAGCATGAGAGGGAAAGGCAAGCTCAACATGTGGGATGATCCATGACAATATAATTCATCTCAGATGAAAGAAAACATAACCCATTACGTTGTCTTCCTTGTCCAACGTCAACTCTTTAGCATGTCATACTTTAATGAGTGCTCACAATCATAAAAGATGTCCAAGATAGTATATTTATATGTGAACCTCTCTTTCTTTATTACTTCCTATTAATTGCAACGATGACCAAAACTATGTTTGTCAACTCTCAACAACTTTTTATTCATCATACTCTTTATATGTGAGCTCATTACTCTCTATAAGATCCATATGATCTCTTTGTTTCTTTTTATTTCTTCTCTTTTATTTTCCTCGAGGGAGGGGGTCCCCTAGGGGGGTAGGGCACGCCTCCCACCCTCGTGGGAGCCTCGTGTCCTTTCCGGTCTGCTTCTTATTTTCCTATTTTTCTAAATATTCCAAAACGGATAAAAATTGCCATTAGAACTGTTTTGGAGTCAGTTTACTTACCGTACCACATACCTATTCTTTTTCTGAGTGTGAAACATTCTGGAAAGTGTCCCTTATGTATTCCTCTGGGGTTACGGTTTCAATGATATTAGTTTCAACATTTATAGGATTACCTGAGATATAATGTTTGATTCTTTGACCGTTCACCACCCTCGGATTTGTGCCTTCGAGGTTGTTGACTTTTATGGCACCGGAACGATACACTTCCTCCATAACGTAAGGACCTTCCCATTTAGAGAGGTGCTTTCCTGCAAAAAATCTTAAACGAGAGTTGTATAGTAATACATAATCACCTACATTAAACTCACGCTTTTTTATCCTTTTGTCATGCCATCTTTTAACTTTTTCTTTAAACAGCTTGGCATTTTCATAAGCCTGGGTTCTCCATTCATCAAGTGAGCTAATGTCAAATTACCTCTTCTCACCGGCAAGTTTGAAGTCACAGTTGAGATCTTTAATAGCCCAATATGCCTTATGTTCTAATTCAATAGGTAGGTGACATCCTTTACCATAAATCATTTTATACGGAGACATACCCATAGGAATTTTTTATGCAGTTCTATAGGCCCATAATGCATCATCAAGTTTCTTGGACCAATTCTTTCTAGATTTATTAACAGTCTTTTGCAAAATTAATTTGAGCTCTCTGTTACTCAATTCTACTTGACCACTAGACTTTGGGTGATAAGCAGATGCAATTCTATGATTAACGTCATACTTAGAGAGCATTTTACGAAAGGCACCATGAATAAAATGTTAACCACCATCACTCATTAAATATCTAGGGACTACAAACCTTGGGAAAATAACTTCTTTAAGTATCTTAATAGAGGTGTTATGATCAACACTACTAGTTAGAATAGCTTCTACCCACTTAGTAACGTAATCAACAACAACTAAAATATGTGTATACCCATTAGAGGAAGGAAAGGGTCCCATATAATCAAAGCTCCAGACATCAAATGGTTCAATAACAGGTGAATAATTCATAGGCATTTCTTGACGTCTACTAGTATTACCAATTCTTTTACATTCATCACAAGACAAGACAAACTTACGGGCATCCTTGAAGAGATTAGGCCAATAAAAACTGGATTGCAATACCTTGTGTGCAGTTCTATCTCCAGCATGGTGTCCTCCATAAGACTCAGAGTGACACTTGCGTAGGATCTGTTCCTCATCATGCTCCGATACACAACGTATAATAATACCATCTACTCCTTCTTTATAAAGATGTGGGTCATCCCAAAAGTAATGTCTCAAATCAGATAAGAATTTTTTCTTTTGTTGGTATGTGAAACTAGGTGGTATAAATTTAGCAACAATATAATTAGCATAATCAGCATACCATGGAGCAGTACGGGAAGCATTTATGACATTTAATTGTTCATCAGGAAAGCTATCATCAATAGGTTGTGGGTCATCAAGAACATTTTCTAACCTAGACAGGTTGTCTGCAACGGGCTTCTCAGCTCCCTTTCTATCAATAATATGCAAATCAAATTCTTGTAGCAAGAGAACCCATCTAATAAGTCTATGTTTAGCATCTTTCTTTTCCATAAGGTATTTAATAGCAGCAAGATCAATGTGAATAGTTACTTTAGAATCCACAATATAAGGTCTGAACAAATCGCAAGCAAATACAACTGCTAAGAATTCCTTTTCAGTAGTAACATAATTTCTTTGGGCATTGTCTAGAGTTTTACTAGCGTATTGAATAACATTTAATTTCTTATCAACTCTTTGCCCTAAAACAGCACCTACAACATAATCACTAGCATCGCACATAATTTCAAATGGTAAATTCCAATCAGGTGGCTGAACAATGGGTGCAGAAATTAATGCTTTCTTGAGTATTTAAAATGCTTCTATGCAATCATCATCAAAGACAAAAGGAATATCTTTTTGTAATAGGTTAGTCAGAGGCCGAGAAATTTTTGAGAAGTCCTTAATGAACCTCCTATTAAAACCGGCGTGACCGAGGAAGCTTCTTATACCTTCAATGTCCTTGGGACATGGCATCTTTTGAATAGCATCAACTTTAGCTTTATCAACTTCAATGCCTCTTTCAGAAATTTTATGCCCCAAGACAATACCTTCATTAACCATAAAGTTGCATTTCTCCCAATTCAGAACAAGATTAGTTTCTTCACATCTCTGCAAAACTCGATCAAGGTTTCTTAAGCAATCATCAAAAGAGGATCCATAAATGGAGAAATCGTCCATGAAAACGTCACATATCTTTTCACAAAAGTCAGAAAATATAGCCATCATGCATCTTTGAAAGGTAGCAGGTGCATTACATAAACCAACACTACTAGGGAAAAGCCTAGCAGCAGCACGGGTTTTAGGCCTATCAGTAGCGCGGGTCGATGCGCTACTAATAAGGCGCTACAGCTAATGTATAGCAGTAGCGTGCCTCCGCCCGCACTACTGCTAAATCGGCTTAGTAGTAGCGTGTTCCTGGAGGTGCGCTGCTGGTAATTAGTAGTAGCGCTTCTCCCTGCCCACGCTGCTACTATTATTTCGTATTTTATTTCTTTTTTATTTCATGTTGTATTCGTACACCTTTTCACAAGTTTTCATACAACAGGAATTTAGAAATTGTTTTGAAATCATAATAAGTTATTACATCACGGGGTGAAAGAACCGTGGACTAGTTTCAAGTGGATGGACATCCACTTGAAACTAATCCGTGGTTCTTTCACCCCGTGATGTAATAAATATCATCATCATCATCATATCATTAACAACTTATCATCATAATACATCATTGTCATATAACACCTCCTCAAGATCATCATTTTCATCAATGAGACATCACATAGCAAATTTGTCACTAGTCGTAATCACAAGTACTCCTCGTCATCAACTCTAACACATTGTATCACATAATAAACATATTGTACCTCATAGGACCTACTATATTCTCTAAGGTAAAATAGCAAAAAACAAGATAGCCCCTGACTCTCCATTATGGAGAATGGAGATTATCCTATCTCTAATTCTTGCCTTTCTCTTAATGTTACTTCCAAGAACCTCCTTGCGAATGTCCAAACATTTTTTTCATTCTTTGATTAGCATGTGTTCACAGGTTTTAGAAATTCGATATGCACAGGTGAGCTCCTTAGATTGACCTGGCTGTAGGTTAATAACTGCAAGGCGACCATTCTGATACATCAGATGAGGCACACAATCCATCGGGATTTCCTGTTGAAAAACACAGTAATAACTTCATAGTTAGCAATGATGTACTAGTTTTAGAAGTATGCAAAAGATGCGCAGATGTCGTAATAGTAAAAAATCTTACCAGGGTATCTCCATAGAAGTTACCGTGGTTCAACATGTGCACTAGTGGCACGTATTCACCATAATTTGGAGGAGTTCGATAATAGGTATTGTAATTCTCAAGAAAAGTACAATAAGCAATCAGATGACGTTTCTCCTTATAAGTTAATTCGGAGCCATCAGTGTAGTGGGTTTTGTCTACCATCTTCTGCACATTCTTTGAAGATTCAAAATAAGCTGTCAATGGAAATAAGCTGTCAACTATTTTGAAATAAACAATATAAATTAGTTAATAAATATATTTGAGAAACTCACATTGCGGTAGAATTAGAAGCGTGTCAGCAAGCACCCAAATGTCCATATTGTCTTGCTCGATGTCAGGATTACCAAGATCCATGGTGACAATAATACCCTCATAAAAACCATACATTTTGCAAAGTGCTTCCCAATTTTGGCAACCAAAATGGGTTACGCTCCGAGAATTGTACAGATTTACTTCAAAATCGACATCATGATGGGTCCTTACGTGTATTTTCTTTGTTTCAAAATTTTCATGGTCTTCAAAACCCATCCTCTCCAAGACATAGCGTCTTGCATGGCATGGGATAAGCTAGTCGAATTGTAAAAGATGAAAATTAGACGTTGAAATAGTTGAAGTCATGCTTAATTACGAAAAAAACACTTGTCGTTGTTGCGTACCGGTTCAACATCGAAGGTCTCCTCGAGCTTAATGCTGAAGCGCCGATCTTCATCCAGCTCAACGAACTTGTTGCACATACCTCGATCGTCGTGGCACTAGCTGCACTCCCCCGGGAGACTGTCGTCCGAGTACGCCATTTCCTACGTTCATAATTCAAAGATTAAACTTTTACAATTAAATATATGTACTAAAAACCTAAATTAGATCATTATTTTTCGAGAAAATCCAGGCCACTCGATATTTCCTACATATTCTAGCACAAGTCATGCCAGAATTCATGGAAAAATCCAGCATGACCTTTGCTAAAAAGGACATATCGAGCGCCTGAAATTTGCCGGAACGGAAATTAATCAACACTCCGGCAAAACATAGGCCACTCGGAGGTGTAACCAAAACATGACCGGGCACTCCGGCAAAACAAGCGCCTGAAACTCATAAAGGACTCATGTTGACAGGGAGATTTGCCTCGTCTCACCTCGAGGTTGGAGGGGGTCGGTGACGGGGATGACTGCGGGGATGATGGAGGGGCTCCATGATTTTTGCAAAAGCAAAAACCCTATTAATTCAACTAGTACATCCCGAATAATTGCTTAAACTAAAAAATAACAAAAAATATGACATGTTCAACTAGTTCTATTAATTCAACTAGTTCTTACTAAATATAAACTTACTATAAATAGAAAAAACTAGTTCTTTCTAAAAATAAAGTAGTTCAACTAGTTATTTTAATTTTCTTACTAAAAATACATTAGTTCTATTAATTCAACTAGTTTATTAATTTACTTACTAAACTAGTTCAACTAAAACTAAATTAGTTCAACTAAAACTAAACTAGTTCTATTAATTCAACTCGTTCTTACTAAATATAAACTTTCTATAAATAGAAAGAAACTAGTACATCTACTACTACTAATTAACATCTACTACTACATCTACTACTAATTAACATCTACTACTGCTAATTATACAACTAGTTTACCATCACTACTACTAATTAATATCTTCTACTACTAAAAATCATTATCTATGAACCCTAAATTACCATCTACTACTACTACTAAAATCATCTACTAACTAAGCAAAGAGAGAGGGCTGCGGGGCTTACAGAGAGGGGAGAGACGGTGGCGGGGAGGTGCTCGGCGATGGAGGTATGGGCGGCGAGGGCGGGCTCGGGATCGGGCGGCGGCGGTCCAGGGCGGGCTCGTCTGGCGGCGGCGAGGTCGAGGGCGGCGGTGGTGAGGTCGAGAGCGGCGGCGGGCGGCGAGCGGCGGCAGTGAGGTTGAGGGCGGGCTCGGGCGGCGGCGGTGAGGGGAGGCTCGAGCTCGGGCGGCGCGGCACGACAGGAGTAGGGGAACAGGGGGGAAGGAGGACTTAGCGAAATTTTGAGCCGGGGGTGGTGGTTAAGTCAAACTAGCAGTAGCGCTCGTAAGGAAAACGCGCTATAGCTAACTTATATATAGCGCCTTTTACATAAAAATGCTACTGCTAATGGAAGCAGTTATTTCTTTTGTTTATCCCAAAATCAGTAACGCTTTGTCCTAAAAAAATGCTGTAAGTCTAAGCAATGTGAAAACATCAAAAATATACATTGGTCATCATTGATCTTTTTGTGTAGAATCTAAATAGTCAACAGGAATCCTCACTGTACATGTATAGGTACAGGCGAGGATTCATATTGCAGCTAGAAATCATACACATATAGTTCAATGAAGACCAAGTGCTCGAGATAGGTTGAGAAGTAACATATTTAAGGTGGTAAACACCTTGTTGGCTTAGCAGTATGAGACTAAACTTAATTAGTTGCGGTGATACTTAGCAGCAGCGAGTTTTTAAGAAAAACGCTGCTACTAAGTACTTTAGCAGTAGCGCGTCCCCCGGAAGGTCGCTACTACTATATCTAGCTGGGAGGCAACACCGTGGCAAATATAGTAGTAGCGCTTGTTCCGCATAGAGCGCTCCTGCTACTTAGATATTAGTAGCGCTGCTCTCTGGAGCTCGCTGCTGCTAATTAGGAGTAGCGTCTGTTTTTAAACCACACTGCTGCTAAGATTCTGTGTATAAGGTTTTCCCTGGTAGTGCAAAAGGCATACGTCTATAAGCAAAAGTACCGAAAGGGCAAGTAAAAGTGGTCTTTGATTGATCATCAGCTGACACAGGTATTCAAGAGAAGCCAGAGTAACCATCTAGAAAGCAAAAATGTGTATGTTTGGATAATTTTTCTAGCATTTGATCAATAAAAGTTAAGGGGTAATGATATTTTTAGTAGCCTTATTGAATTTGCGGAAATCAATTACCATCTTATAGCCTGTAACAATTCTTTGCGGGATCAATTAATCTTTATCCTTAGGAACAACAGTAATACCTCCCTTCTTAGGGACACAATAAACAGGACTTACCCACTGACTATCAGCAACGGGATAAATTATACCTGGCTCAAGGAGCTTTAATATTTCCTTTCTTACCACTTCTTTCATCTTAGGATTTAGCCTTCGTTGGTGATCAATAACTGGTTTGGCGTCTCCCTCCAAACTTATTTTGTGTTGACATAGAGTGGGACTAATGTCCTTAAGATCATCAAGAGTATATCCAATAGCATTACGGTGCTTCTTCGGAGTTTTCAATAATTTCTCTTCCTCCTTCTCTGAAAGGTTTGCACTAATAATAACAGGATATATTTTCTTTTCATCAAGATAACCATATTTAAGAGTATCAGGTAATGGTTTAAGCTCAAACACGGGATCACCCTTGGGTGGAGGAGGATCCCCTAGGATTTCAATAGGCAAATTGTGTTTCAGAATAGGTCCCTGTTTAAGTAATACTTCATCTATTTCCCTTCTTTTATTCATGAACATATCATTTTCATGGTCTAGCAAATATTGTTCTAATGGATCAGTAGGAGGCACGACAATAGAAGCAAGACCAATAATTTCATCTTTACTAGGAAATTCTTTATCATGGGGCTGTCTACGAAATTTAGCAAAATTAAACTCATGAGACATATCCCCTAAACCAACAGAAACAATATCCTTATTGCAGTCTATCTTAGCATTGACAGTATTTAAGAAGGGTCTACCAAATATAATGGGACAAAAGCTATCCTGTGGGGAACCAAGAACAATAAAATTAGCAGGATATTTAACCTTCCCACACAAGACTTTAACATCTCTAACAATCCCAACGGGTGAAATATTATCTCTATTAGCAAGCTTAATGGTAACATCAATACTTTCTATCTCAACTGGTGCAATATCATGCATAATTTCTTTGTATAAGGAAATAGGTATTGCACTGGCACTAGCACCCATATCACATATGCCATGATAGCAATGATCTCCTATTTTAACAGAAATAACAGGCATGCCTACAACAGGTCTATGTTTATTTTTAGTATCAGGCCTAGCAATTCTAGTAGCTTCATCACAGAAGTAAATAACATGCCCATCAATATTACCGGCCAAGAGATCTTTAACAATAGCAATATTAGGTTCAACTTTAACTTGCTCAGGAGGTGTATAAGTTCTAATATTACTTTTACGAACCAAAGTTGAAGCTTTAGCATGATCCTTTATTCTAACAGGGAAAGGTCGTTTCTCAACATAAGCAGTAGGAACAACGGGATCATTATAAGTGATAGTCTTTACTTCAACTTTAATAGGTGCAACTACTTTTGTTTCAATGGGAGGATTATATTTAAACCACTTCTCCTTAGGGAGATCAACATGAGTAGCAAAGAATTCACTGAAAGAAGCTACTATCTCAGAGTCAAGTCCATATTTAGTGCTAAATTTACTGAAAACATCGGTATCCATAAAAGATTTAACACAATCAAACTTAGGTGTTATACCTGACTCCTTACCTTCGCCGAGATCCCAATCTTTAGAGTTGCATTTAATTCTCTCCAATAAATTCCATTTGTATTCAATAGTCTTCATCATAAAGGAACCAGTACAAGAAGTATCGAGCATGGAGCGATTGTTGTCAAAAAGCTGAGAATAACATTTTTGAATGATCATTTCCCTTGAGAAATCATGATTGGGGCATGAATATAACATTGACTTAAGCCTCCCCCAAGCTTGGGCGATGCTTTCTCCTTTGCGAGGCCAAAAATTCTATATATACTTATGATCACAATGAACAAGATGCATATGATAAAACTTCTGATGGAATTCCACTTTCAACCGTTTGTAGTCCCATGATCACATATCATCACATAGCCTATACCATGTCAATGCATCTCCCTTCAAAGATAAAGGGAAGACCTTCTTCTTGATAACATCATCGGGCATACATGCAAGCTTAAATAATCCACAAACTTCATCCACATAGATTAAGTGAAAATCGGGATGCAATGTTCCATCTCCCGCAAAAGGATTAGATAGTAGTTTCTCTATCATACCCAAAGGAATTTCGAAGTAAGAATTTTCATTTTTAGTAGGTTCAGTAGGTTGAGGGGTAACTAATTATGGTTCCGGATGAGGCGAAGATAGCCCGAACAAACCCCTCAAAGGATTACTTTCCATAGTAACAAGTGACAGTAAATTTCAGCACACTATATAAATTTTTCCTTACCAAATTGCACCTACCAAAGGCGCTTCACTCCCCGGCAACGACGCCAGAAAAGAGTCTTGATGACCCACAAGTGTAGGGGATCTATCATAGTCCTTTTGATAAGTAAGAGTGTCGAACCCAACGAGGAGCAGAAGGAAATGATAAGCGATTTTCAGCAAGGTATTCTCTGCAAGCACTTAAATTATCGATAACAGATAGTTTTCTGATAAGGTAATTTGTAACGAGTAGCAAGTAATAAAAGTAAATAAGGTGCATCAAGATGGCCCAATCTTTTTTGTTGCAAAGGACAAGCCTGGACAAACTCTTATACGGAGGAAAGTGCTCCCGAGGACACATGGGAATTATCGTCAAGCTAGTTTTCATCAAGATCATATGATTCGCGTTCGCTACTTTGATAATTTGATATGTGGGTGGACCGGTACTTTGGTGTTGTACTTACTTGGACAAACATTCCACTTATGATTAACCCCCATTGCAAGTATCCGCAACTACAACAGAAGTATTAAGGTAAACCTAACCATAGCATGAAACATATGGATCCAATCAGCCCCTTACGAAGCAACGCATAAACTAGGGTTTAAGCTTCTGTCACTCTAGCGACCCATCATCTACTTATTACTTCCCAATGCCTCCCTCTTGGCCCAACAAATGGTGAAGTGTCATGTAGTCAACATTCACATGACACCACTAGAGGGATGACAACATACATCTCATCAAAATATCGAACGAATACCAGATTCACATGACTACTAATAGCAAGACTTCTCCCATGTTCATAATCAGAGGGGTATTAATATGCATAATGGATCTGAACATATGATCTTCCACCAAGTAAACCAACTAGCATAAACTACAAGGAGTAATCAACACTATTAGCAACCCACAGGTACCAATGTGAGATTTGGATACAAAGATTGGATACAAGAGATGAACTAGGGTTTGAGATGAGATGGTGCTGGTGAAGATGTTGATGGAGATTGACTTCCTCTCGATGAGAGGATCGTTGGTGATGACGATGGTGATGATTTCCCCCTCCCAGAGGGAAGTTTCCCCGGTAGAACAGCTTCGCCGGAGCCCTAGATTGGTTCCACCAAGGTTCCGCCTCGTGGAGGCGGAGTCTCATCCTGAAAGCTTGCTTATGATTTTTTCCTCAACGAAAGACTCCATATAGCAGAAGATGGGCATCGGAGGGCCACTAGGGGGCCCACGAGGCAGGGGCATGCCCAGGGGGGTAGGCCGCACCCCCACCCTCATGGCCAGGGTGTGGCCCCCCTCTGGAACTTATTGCGCTCAGTATTTTTTATATATTCTAGAAATAGCTTCTGTGAAGTTTCAGGACTTTTGGAGCTGTGCAGAATAGGTCTCTAATATTTGCTCCTTTTCCAGCCCAGAATCCCAGCTGCCGGCATTCTCCCTCTTCATGTAAACCTTGTAAAATAAGAGAGAATAGGCATAAGTATTGTGACATAATGTGTAATAACAACCCATAATGCAATAAATATCGATATAAAAGCATGATGCAGAATGGACGTATTAGTCGCCGAGGGCACCGTTGGCATCCCCTGTGCCCTCGTTGATGCCGTCCTGGTCTCCGGTCGTCCTAACGGTGGTCGGGGGCAGAGCAAGGCGGGGCCCTTGTCTGGCGATATGATGTAAGGCTCATGCCTGTGAAGATCGCCGCCCGTGACACTTTCACATAATAACAAGTGGGGTTGTACACGCCCCGGAGTCTCAGGAGTGCCGCCCTCGGGCCTCGGGGGCTCCCTCCCACGTCCCAGTGGCAGCACTTAGCTCTGCGCTGGTGAGAAGCCTTGAAGACAAGAAGACTAGACTAGGTGCCGGACGCGGCCATTTGCTTTGGTTCCCTTTTCTGTAGCCTTGCCTTCTGGATTTGGAGTTGAGTTGAAGTTGAATTTTCATTGATGCATGTGGGGGTGCCTTTTCTTGTTCGAGTGACTTCTTGCTGTCTGGTTCTTGCCTTATTTCGGAGTTCGCGCCTGTTGCTTCCCCCTAGCGGGCCCCTCACGAGCGTGGCTGAGCAAGACACACACGCGCCACGACTAGCACTTGCTTATCACGCGGCCCCCTTAGGCGTCTCGACGAGTTCCTCAGGAGCTTCCAACCTCACGAGTCGGTTTGTGCTCATCCTCGCTAAGGTAAACCACAACAACAACTTTGCCCAAGAATACGTGAGTTCACGAAGACACATATTCGACTCGACCTAACAAGATAAAGGCAGTAGCAAATTTACATGAGGGGCTTCCCCTCCAAAAATTCCCTTACAACTTCAAGGGCTGCGCACGAACTTCTGTGTGCAGGACAAATAGCTGGGAAACACGGGATTAGTCAGTCATGTCGCTCGCCGCGTCCCCCGGGTCACCCTCAAACGCGTCACTGGCATCGCTGCCACCATCGCTGGCATCACCATCACCTCCACCAGCGCCACCATCACCGTCTTCGACCACGTCGCCCGCGTCCGTCGCGACCACCACCCCATCATCATCAGAAGTGAAGGCCCTGACCAGCGTGTCTACATTGTCTTCCACACATCGCGACAGGTTGCCCTGGATGGCATCGGGTACGGGAGCGATGGCAGCGTCATAGTCGAAGTTGGGGTCGGTGTTCTGGAGATGGCTGAAGATGCGGGAGAACGCACGCCCGAGCAGGTCGCGGCTCCTCTCTTCAACAAGTTGGCGAGCCCTCTCGGAACGGTTCTCCAGGTGCGTCACCACGTCAGCAAAGAAGTGGAGGTGGCTGGCGTAGTCGTTCGCGTGGGGATGAGGAGCATTCTGATCACAGATGTGGCCAAAGCGATGTTGGCCCTGTTCCTGAGGTCCTGGAGCATGGGGGCGTGCACGCGCTCCAGCGTCCGCCGCTGAAGCACTTCCTACATGTTCTGCCGTGCGATGGACTCGGCGTCAGCAACCCGCTGCTGAAGAGGGATCATCTCGGCGCGAGCGGAGGCCAGTTCGGCCTGTGCCAAGACCAGGCCGGCTACAGCGGCTTCCTCGCGTCGCTCCACCTCGGTCAACCTGGACTTGAGGGCAACAGTCCTACCGACGGCCCCAGCTTCCACGAGCTTCAGCTTTAGGTCATACCTGCTCTCGAGATCCGCACGAGCCTTGGCCACCCGGCGATCAACCTCCACTTGGGCCCTGGCCTCGCGCGCGCCAACTTCATCCTCCCTCGTCTCCAGTCGTTCGAACTCAAGGCTACGCTCCATGGCTTCCAGCGCCTCCTCGCGCTTCCGGATCTCTTCCACTTCGGCGGGCATCCCCCTCAACGCTGCAAGGGCGGCCTTGCGCGCCTCCACTTGCTGATCCAAGACAGCGCTCCAGGCTTGGATCTCCCATGCACGCTTCTCCGCGACCTTGTGACGGCGGTCAGCTTCCTGAGCCTCTTCCAGATCTCGGGAGCAGTCCTCACGAGAGGTTGCGAGGGAAGCCTCGGCCTTTGCATTATCGAGCTCGCGCTGGTGGCGCCCCAGGTTGATAGACACCTTCAGCTTATGTCGCTCCCCCACCAGCCGAAGACCCTCGGCCACGAGGCGCGCGTCCACATCCACGAGCTCTTCACCAAGCCGGTTCATCGCGCCCATTGCCTCCTGAAAGAGCTCGTGGCAAACGACGCTCCTTTCTTGCACCGACTCGAGCATGTTGCTGACTTCATCCTCCGCCGCGGGAACCGCAGATGGGGCTGGAAGCGACTCGCCCCCTTTCGACAGGGGGCTGGGGGCTGGCGCCCGCCCATTTGCGGGACGGGCCTCGCGAGGGGCTCGAACGAGTGAAGGCCCGCTGCTTGAAGAAGACCGTAGGATCGAAGACAACCATTCGATGTCCACGACCAGGGGAGGAACCCTTGGCACGCTTGTTGTGCTCCGAACAAGGCCTCAAATAAAAGACGGTGAAGGTGCGAGCTCAAGACACCTTATCGATGGGCCGGCTTCCCCGGTTGGCTCCACACCGCAAGCAAAGTGCGGGCTTGAAGCGCTCGAGCCTAGCGGGAGAAGCGAGGCGATAGGAGGCAGCTTCTCAGGAGATCTTGCAGCCTTGGCGGAAGGAATCCTTAAGAGATACCATCAGGAAGGGAAGCAACACATGGAGAATCACCAACATACGGTACTTACTCATCAACGGCGATGTACTTTCTCCGTTTTAAGGCCCGAAGGTGCCACTGCTTGGGGACCCCTTCGTCTTGCGGAGCTCTTCGAAGTCCACGCAGAGCTGACCGAAGCGCTGGACATGGCGACCCACACGAGGCGCAACTGGAGAAGCGCTCGAAGGGGCAATCTCAGGAGCGCCAAGCTGAGGGGAGCCACCAGGCTCTGCCTCACAGCGACCTGTCGAGGTCTTAGGAGCCCCGGCCTTGGGAGACGTGGGTTGCATCGCCTCCTCAACCGCCGCCCCAGGGAAAGAGTCGCGAGTTCCTGAGGATGACGCCTCAGGAGCCCTGGGTGGCATCAGCATCTCAGCACCTTCGCCATCAGCCCCAGCGATGCTCGCCCCCCTGCATCCACACTCAGGGCGAGCTCGGCACCAGCAGCAGGAAGAGGAACCACGATGATGGGGTTCTCACGAGGCCCCATGAGGCCGACTAAGCGCAGCCCCCACTCATCAAAGGCGGGCATCTGCTCCACGAATGTCGCCTTTTTCACGCAGCGGTACAGAAGGCAACTCTTCCCTGGCATGTCGTCTGGCAACGGGACACCCGTCAGGACCTCGAGCACCGTTCGCCATGCCTTGAGGGGGAGCCTGGACTCTTGAAGTCTCATGTGGTCCTTGCTGTTGAGCAAGGCCCACATTGGTTGAGAATGGTGTTGAAGCAGAGCGATTCAGCGCTGCATGAACTCCTTCACCACCATAGGCACAGTAACATCAAGGTCCTTAAGCCACCTCATCCTGAGCAACACAGGGGCAAGGCACGAATTGGTGAGCCTCTGATGGCACTAACCGGAGCTGGGAATAGCGGGCGCTGACGAAGAAGAGAGAAGGGGGCTGATCACTCCGACATCAACAAATACCCATCGTGTTCGAAACCTGCTCGGGGATGGTGGGAACTCGAAGTCAATCCCTACGCCGGCCATCGCCGCCACGGCCTGAAAGCTCAGGCATCCTTTGCTCTGCTGGGGATCAACCAGGTGCAGCGAGAAGAAGTGGCGGAGAAGGGCCACTGAAGGGGCAATGCCTACCATGGCCTCACAAACAAAGGCGAAGACGGCAAGAAGGGTCACTGATTGAGGATCAAGGTGAAGCATGTGGATCTGATAATGCGCAAGCACCGTGTTGAAGAAAGTAGAGAAAGGAGGGACCAGGCCGGCCCAAAGGGCGTCGATGGAGAATGGGACCTTGGTGGCTGCCCGGTCGATGTGAGCACGAGACGTATGCCAAGCCACCGTCTTTTCCAACTCATTGAAGACGGATGCAAGCATGGGACGCACCTTGCCCATGGCCTCATCATTGAGCACGAGCATTCGGCCAACTACGGGCTCGGCGGCTAGAGGCGCACCAGCCGAAGACAGAGGTTTCTTCCCCTAATCCGCTTGTGTCGGCGCCATGGTGATAGAGTGAGCAGAGCTCGTGTAAGATTGGAAAGAGGAGCGGAGTCCCGGGGAAGCAGAGGAATTGGAGGAGTATGGCGCGGGCGATGTTGGAATAACTGTGTAGGTTGTGGTGGTCGCATAGCTAGGCAGATTCTAAGGCAGCGTGCGGAAGCGGAGACGCCCATGTCCAACCAACCGCCACGTGTCCAGCGAGGCTGCAGGCTATTGGGGCCCATGGCGCTCCACACTTGCCCCTTGGCTTCGCCTCGGAGCCAAGCCCGAGCGCGCCTTGGGCCCGGGGGCTATTGTCGGCGTTCTGGGAATGGGGGTCCCCATACTTGCCTGCCCGCGTCCCATGGCGTAGCTCCGCGAGTGGGCTCGTACGACCCATCTTCACCAACAAGCTTTCAAGACCCTCGCGAGGCGGACGACACAAGACCTCCTTAGGAGCGGCCTCACCAGGCTAGCTCGTGAGGGGCAAAGAGTTCAAAGCAAGGCAAACCTCGCGAGGTTCCAGTGACGTAAGCCATGACGACCAAGGCCAGGAGGGCGCTAGTGCGCATAGTGTCCTTGTTTCCTCTTTGGTGCTAAGGAAGTAGGCGCAGGCGCGGAGTACCGAGGCATCAAGCAACGGTTTCCATATCAGTGCAACGAGACCAAGACTAGAAGGACAACAAGATGGAGGTCACCGTGGGGCCCAAGACGGCGTCACCACCAAAGCCTTTGACAGGCGAAGACCACTTTTGTCAGGATAAGTTGTACTAGTTGTCCCCTTTTAAATTGGTGATTGTTGGCTGTCTTCCCGCTCAATATTTGGGGGGAGGATCAGTGCCTCTATATAAGACTAGCCACCACCATAGCTAGGGGGATCGATCTGACGGATCGAGAGAGACCAGAACTACCACAAGTTCACCGAGTACAAGAACACCTCTCCTCAGGAGGCTGTTCTTCCCCATGTACTGTTCATCTTCATCCCAAGAGGCAATCCACCACCACCACACTACAGTAGGGTATTACAGGACAACAGTGGCCCGAACCAGTATAAATCTTGTGTCCTTTGTGTTGGGAGTTCATTGAGTTAGCCCGTGAGATCTTAGCGAGGCTAGGACGCGGATCAGTAGGGGGAGATCTTCACGTGCACCCCAGTGTTCGAACCTTGAGGGTTTTGCTAGAACCCTTGATCCGACAGGCCAGTCATGGCGCCGCGGGCTCCCTCGCTCTGGCTGCCGCCGTCGCTCGCATGCCTGCGATGGTGCCTCCGTCGGAAGAAGGCGGGTTGGGTTCTATTATGTGTAAAAAAAATAGCCCTGTCCTATATGTGTGTGTGTGCACGTGTCGTTATTGTTCTGTATCCAATCCCATTACACAAACACATATGTCTTATTAGCAGCAACCGTCTGTGTTATTATATGTCTGCGCACACATTTCTGATTACAAACCTGTTTGTCGCGTATCACACACATCTTGTTATATTGAACCGTTTCTATTCTCTTGTCTAAACATAAACAGTTCATCCGAGTGAACCGTGTGCCGTATATGGCACACACCTTGATCTGGCTGACCGTTTCTTTTGTGTTGCCTAATCACAAATAGTTCATCCGAGTGAACCGTATGCTATATATCTCACACACATTCATCTGGCTGCCCGTTTCTTTTTTTCCTCCTCATAGCAAACGTTTTGCACCTTGTTTGACAGGTTTTACACCACCGTTTGCGATTATTGTATCGCACACAGTTTCGTCAAAGGGTCTCTGATCGTAGTGTCGCGTTAGCAGCATCCTGCAGTACTGATGAATATGCTTTGTGAGTAGTTACGTTTAATCCTAAGGACATGGGAGAAGTTTTGTTATAAGTAATCATGTGAATTTGGTATTCGTTTGATATTTCGATGAGATGTACATTGTCTTTCCTCATGTTGTGTTATGTGAATGTCGACGACATGAAACTTCATGATTAGGGCCTAGGTGAAGGCATTGGGAAGTAATAAGGAGAAGATGGTTTTCTAGAGTGATAGAAGCTTAAACCCTAGTTTATGCGTTGCTTCGTAAGCGGATGATTTGGATCCAAATGTTTCATGCTATGGTTAGATTTATCTTAATTCTTATTTCATAGTTGCGGATGCTTACGAGAGAGGTGAATCATAAGTGCGAGGATTGCCCAGGTAAGAGCAGCACCCAAGCGCCGGTCCACCCACATATCAAATTATCAAAGTAATGATGTGAATCATATGAGCATGATGAAAGCAAACTTGAAAACAATTCCCATGTGTCCTCGGGAGTGCTTTGCTTTATATAAGAGTTCGTCCAGACTTATCCTTTGCTACAAAAAGGATTGGGCCATTGTGAGGACCCCGATTCTAAGTCACACCGATCTATCATGTAACACGTCATATCACTTTGCGGCCTCACGCACGGTATTCCCACGGGTGTCGCCTTACCTCGCCCGGGACCGTTTGCGCCTTTTGGCTCACGTATATGATAGTGTTGCTAGCATCCATATGATAGAGAACCCGGTCCAACATGACTAGTCGTGAACCCAAAGTGGCACTAACTTATGGGAACAGGCATACAGGAAACAACATCGAGCATGTTGGTCATCAGCGTGTGAATCCGGGCTGTAGCAACTGGGCTAACAGGACTCTGGGAATCCGGCTGTAGCAGGCTAGCAGGACTCTGGAAGTCACCACGTGACATTTCCCCGAAGGGACAAACACAGGAACGAAGTGAATCACATGCCGGCCAGTCTAAGTGTTCCAGAGCAGTAGTGCTGGGCTAGCAGGACTCCGGTAAACCGGGCTGTAGCGGACTACCATGGCTTGGCGGAAGCACTAGACTACATTTCCCCATAAGAGAGGCTTCCAAGGATAGACAACCAGGTTGTCGGATCCCACACATAGCAATACACGTTACACGTACGCATAACATGCAAGTATGTGATGTACAACATGGCATCACAACATAACGCAAACTCATATAGATAAAGGCCCAAAAGAGCCACATAGCATTAAATACAAACAGCGGTCACATGACCCATCATTCAGAGCATACAAGCATCGGAAGCATTACATGTCTGAGTACAGACAACTACAAAAGAAAAGGCTGAGAAGCCTGACTATCTACAAGACCCTGATACGTCCATTTTGCATGATGCTTTTATATCGATATTTATCGCATTATGGACTGTTATTTCACTCTATATCACAATACTTATGGCTATTCTCTCTTATTTTACAAGGTTTACATAAAGAGGGAGAATGCCGGCAGCTGGAATTCTGGTCTGGAAAAGGAGCAAATATTAGAGACCTATTCTGCGCAACTCCAAAAGTCTTGAAACTCCACAGAACGTCTTAAAACAAATAAAGAAAAATCCAGGCCAAAGATGAAGGCCATGGGGCCCACACTCTTCTCACGAGGGTGGGGGGCGCCCCCCCTAGGGCGCGCCCCCCTAGGGCGCGCCCCCTACCTCTTGGGCCCCCTGGTGGCTCTCCGATGCCCATCTTCTCCTATATGAGGTCTTTCGATGAGAAAAAGAAAAAGAAAAAGGAACTTTTCGGGACGAGACTCCGCCACCACGAGGTGGAACCTTGGCGGATCCAATCTAGAGCTCCGGCAGAGCTGTTCTGCTGGGGAAACTTCCCTCCGGGAGGGAGAAATCATCACCATCGTCATCACCAATGCTCCTCTCATCGGGAGAGGGCAATCTCCATCAACATCTTCACCAACACCATCTCATCTCCAAACCCTAGTTCATCTCTTGTATCCAATTCTTGTCTCAAAGTCCGGGATTGGTGCTAGTAGGTTGCTAGTAGTGTTGATTACTCCTTGTAGTTGATGCTAGTTGGTTTATTTGGTGGAAGATCATATGTTCAGATCTTATATGCATATTATTACCCCTCTGATTATGAACATGAATATGCTTTGTGAGTAATTATGTTCGTTCCTGAGGACAAGGGAGAAGTCTTGCTATGAGTAGTCATGTGAATTTGGCATTCGTTTGATATTTTGGTAAGATGTATGTTCTCTAGCCTCTAGTGGTGTTATGTGAACGTCGACTACATAACACTTCACCATTATTTGGGCCTAGAGGAAGGCATTGGGAAGTAATAAGTAGATGATGGGTTGCTAGAGTGACAGAACCATAAACCCTAGTTTATGCGTTGCTTCATAAGGGGCTGATTTGGATCCATATGTTTTATGCTATGGTTAGGTTTACCTTAATACTTTTGTTGTAGTTGCGGATGCTTGCAATAGAGGTTAATCATAAGTGGGATGCTTGTTCAAGTAAGAGCAGCACCCAAGCACCGGTCCACCCACATATCAAATTATCAAAGTATCAAATGCGAATCATATGAACGTGATGAAAACTAGCTTGACGATATTCCCATGTGTCCTCGGGAGCCACTAGTAGAAAAGGGGGCAACGGTCCAGGCCGGGTCAGCCCATTAGTCCCGGTTCATTCTAGAACCGGGACCCTTGGGGGCATTGGACCCGGTTATTGAGCCTAGGGGGCCGGCCGGGCCACGTGGGCCATTGGTCCTGGTTCGTCTGGACCTTTTGGTCCCGGTTGGTGGGACAAACCGGGACCAATGGCCTCGCTCCTGGCCCACCACCATTGGTCCTGGTTGGTGGCATGAACCGGGTCCAAAGGCTCCCCTTTAGTCCCGGTTCATGCCACCAAGCGGGACCAATGAGGTGCCTATATATACCCCCTCGTGTAAGAGCAGAGCACACTGCTCTGTTTTTTTCTGGCCGAGGGGGAGAGGGCTTGGTGGTGCTCTAGCTCACCTCCTATGCACACAAGGTATTCGATGGAATACCCGAGCCACACTACTTAAGCTTTCTCCTCTCCAAGCTCGACCTTCAAGCTCCATTTTCCTCAATATTTGTCTAGGTTTAGCGGTCCGTCATGCCCCTTCCCCGTCTGCACCGCCGTCGATCACCCACGCCGAGCTCATCGCCGGCACCACCGTGGTGAGCCTCTTGTTCTTATCTTCTTCTTGAAAGGAAAAAATATTCTTACTTGTATGTTTACATAGATACTTGTATTATTTTCTTACTTTTATTATTGCATCTTATATAGTGCGATGGTTTTGGTATCCGCCCCCGTCGGCACTCATCCTGTCTATGATTCGAATGTGGTATATATATTATCTTTATAACTATTGGTTCATTTATTGTTTATGAAAATTATGCCGGCCAACATGACACTGATTTTATTTATGTAGGATGTATGTGAATTGAAAATTCCAACCGACCCTATTGTCGAGACGTTAAATTTAGTTGAAGAAGAAAACAATTTGTTGAAGGAAAAAATAAAAAAATTGAGGAGGAGAAGATGATATTGGAGTTGCATGTTGCGGATGTCGTCGATGATCACAAGATCCAGATGGATGCAATCCGCTTGAAGATTAGAAAGATTAGAAAATATGCCATTCATACCGAGGTTTGGTATCATTATGCCATTGGATCAATTGTTACCTTGGTTGCGATTATGATCGCATTTGTTTTCGCATTGAAATGTTTTACATAGTTTCAATGTATGGTTTAATTAATTAGATGCTCTGGAGAGTTTTATGTGTTGTTAGATGAGAACTATGTATGTACTTTGGTTTTAATGTGATGATGAACTTCTATTAATTTGGAAACTTAATTATATATAACGCACGCAGATGAACCGGCAATGGATGTACGGGGACAGACGCACCTCCGAGTACATTAAGGGCATGCATGAGTTTCTCGATGTGGATGAGGCAAACAAGCAGAATGGTTTTATGTGTTGTCCATGCACTGAATGTGGGAATACGAGGTCTTACTCTAACCGGAAAATCCTTCACTCCCACCTTCTTTACAAGGGTTTCATGCCACACTATAATGTTTGGACGAGGCACAGAGAAATAGGGGTTATAATGGAAGACAGCGAAGAAGAAGAGTACGATGACAACTATGTGCCCCCTGAATATGGTGATGCTGCAACGGGGGGAGCTGGTGAAGATCAAGAGGAACCAGACGATGTGCCCAATGATGTTGCAACGGGTGAAGCTGCTGAAGATCAAGAGGAACCAGACGATGTGCCCGATGATGATGATCTCCACCGGGTTATTGTCGATGCAAGGATGCAATGCAAAAGTCAAAAGGAGAAGATGAAGTTCGATCGCATGTTAGAGGATCACAAAAAAGGGTTGTACCCCAATTGCGAAGATGGCAACACAAAGCTCGGTACCATACTGGAATTGCTGCAGTGGAAGGCAGAGAATGTTGTGGCTGACAAAGGATTTGAGAAGCTACTAAAAATATTGAAGAAGAAGCTTCCAAAGGATAACGAATTGCCCGACAGTACATACGCAGCAAAGAAGGTCGTATGCCCTCTAGGATTGGAGGTGGAGAAGATACATGCATGCCCTAATGACTGCATCCTCTACTGCGATGCATATAAGGATCTGAACGCATGCCCGGTATGCGGTGCATTGCGGTATAAGATCAGACGAGATGACCCTCGTGATGTTGACGGCGAGCCCCCAGGAAGAGGGTTCCTGTGAAGGTGATGTGGTATGTGTAACACCCCGGATGTAACTTTCCCTATTTGTACTCCAACTCTTGCCGTTTCCGGCGTTAAGTTATATTTATTTCCTCGGGTTCAGGTTTTTGTCTCCGTGTGTTGTTGTCGTTGTCATGCATCTCATATCATGTCATCATGTGCATTGCATTTGCATACGTGTTCATCTCATGCATTTGAGCATTTTCCCCGTTGTCCGTTTTGCATTCCGGCTCTTCGTTCTCATACGGTGGCCATTTCTAGCTTTCTTTCGTGTGTGGGGATTAAACATTTCGGGATTGGACCGAGACTTGCCAAGCGGCCTTGGTTTACTACCGGTAGACCGCCTGTCAAGTTTCGTACCATTTGGATTTCGTTTGATACTCCAACGGTTAACCGAGGGACCGAAAAGGCCTTGTGTGTGTTGCAGCCCAACACCCATCTATTTTGTCCCGAAAACTGCACCTCATTTGGACTCTCCTAGCTCCCCCTATGCCTATATATACACCCGCCATTCCAAATTCCGGGTCTTCTCCTACCCTAACCCTAGTCCTTTCGTCATCCGCGCGCCGGACGTGTCCACCGGCGCCGGACAAAGTCGCCGCAGCCAGCCACCGGGCGCCAAGTGGCAGCCCCTCGCCCCCACGCCGCGCGGCCCGCCGGAGCCCGCTTCGGGCCCCCGGAGCCCGCTCCCTCACCCCGCCTCCTTGCGCCCGAGGCGCCGCCCGGCCCTGCCCGGCCGGCGCGCGCCGCCGCCGCCTCCGCCGCGCCGTGCTCCACCGCCGCCACCCTCCGCCATCCTCGTTGTCTTCTCGCCGAGTCCGGCCGGCGTGCCTCCCCTCGCCAAGTCCGGCGACGAACTCCGGCAAGAACCCCGGCGATCCTCATAAAGCGTGCAGATCTCAGATCCGGATTTGTCTCGGGTTGACTTTTTGCCCGAAACCCTAATCCAAGTGCTCATATTTGCGGCCCCGTAACTTTGCATCCGTAGCTCCGATTCATGCATATAGCATATCAAAATGTTCATATCAGAGAGTAGATCATTTCATTCCATTGCATCATTTTCATTTGAGCTCATCTTGATGCCCGAAATGCTGTTAGAAGAGGGCTACTTGAGTTAATTGTCAGATCTGTTACTCCGTTTAGCACTTTTGTCATTTTTTCCATGATTATTGTGTGCATGATATGCCCGTGAGTTCTACATATGTTTTGCTAAGGGTTTTGTCATCTTTCCAGAGGTGCAACCCATGTATTTTTAGGATGTGTGTGGTGACTTGTGCAAGCTTGCAAAGTGGTGCACTTGCTAATTCTGTTTTTAGGGACTTAGTAGGTTCACCAAGTCCTGGGATTGTTTAGTTCATGATGCCATATGTTCTTGTTGTTTCCTAGTGATCCGTGCCTCTTTTGAGGAAGATCATTAAGGATGTTTTGTTAACATTGTGGTGCTCTATCCATCCATGTCTTTGTTTGCAATTATGGAGCACCCTAGCTTGAGTCAATCGAGCTCTACTTTTGCTACTTTGTGAATCTAGGCAGATCGTCAACTTGTTTGCGATTTTGCCGATGTTATTGTAGTAGATCCGTGCATGCTATGCCATTGTTCTTGCCATATCTAGCTTGCATTTTGTGCCTTCTTGATGGGTGTATGCTTGTCTTGCCATGACTTTCACCGTGGTGAGTGCATCGAGCTCGTAAACATGCCTTCGTGAGTTATGTTTCAGCATGTCCCAGTTTTCACTAAGTCTGAAAACTGATTATGTTTTTGCTATGTTCGTGTGCTTGTTAGTATATTTTGTGATCCCTTTTGTCTCAAGGTCACTAAGGGACTTTTCTTAAGATTGTTGAGTAGCTCCATGCCATGTCTTTCTTTGTCATGTTCAGGTCCTGTAGCATGTTGTTTTGTTGCTCCGAAGAGGGCTATATGATCTGAAATTCCAGACAAATGTTAATTTCACTAAGTCTGGGATCTGTTTTACCATTTGCATTTTTGCCATGCTTGTTTGAATCTCCTAATGGATGAATTGGCCGTAGCTCAGTGCTAGACTTTTGTTAAGCATCTTGAATGCTTCCCTGCCATGTATTTTGATGCCATGTTTGAATGCTGTAGCATGTTCATCTCATTGCATTTAGATGCCTACTTGCTGTAAATCGCAGACCGGTGTCATATTTGAATCGCTTTCCATTTCCAAACCGTGACTCCGATTCCGGCGTTCTTTATATCATTTTCAAGCGATTTCATCTCATCCTTCCAGTGGCACACTTGGATTTCCATGTTGAGGCCAGGTTCATGCATTTCCTGTCATATCTTGCATTTTGCATCCCGCATCGCATCCCGCATAGCATATCATCTTTGCATTGTGTTGTTTGAGTTTGCACGTGGTTGATTGTATCCTTGTTGCTTGTTTTTCTTGTTTGGGTAGAGCCGGGAGACGAGTTCGCTAACGAGGATCCCGTTGAGTTTGCTTTTGAGGATCCAGTCAACTCTGACAACTGTGCAGGCAAGATGATCATACCCTCGAAATCACTACTATCTTTGCTATGCTAGTTTGCTCGCTCTTTTGCTATGCCATTGCTACGATGCCTACCACTTGCTTGCAAGCCTCCCAAATTTCCAAGTCAAGCCTCTAACCCACCATTGTCCTAGCAAACCGTTGATTGGCTATGTTACCGCCTTGCTCAGCCCCTCTTATAGCGCTGCTAGTTGCAGGTGAAGATTGGAGGCTGTTCCTTGTTGGAACATCTTTTATTTACTTGTTGGGATATCATTATATTGCCATGTTACATTAATGCATCTATATACTTGGTAAAGGGTGGAAGGCTCGGCCTCTCGCCTAGTGTTTTGTTCCACTCTTGCCGCCCTAGTTTCCGTCATATCGGTGTTATGTTCCCGGATTTTTGCGTTCCTTACGCGGTTGGGTTATAATGGGAACCCCTTGATATTTCGCCTTGATTAAAGCTTTTCCAGCAATGCCCAACATTGGTTTTACCATTCGCCACCTAGCCTTTTCTTTCCCTTGGGTTCTGCAGACCCAAGGGTCATCTTATTTTACCCCCCCCCCCCCCCCCCCCCCCCCCCCCGGGCCAATGCTCCTCTAAGTGTTGGTCCAACCGAGCGATGTCCGGGGCTACCAGGGGAAACTCTGGGCTGGCCTACCCGATGTCTGGCTCATCTGAGTGTGCCCTGAGAAAGAGATATGTGCAGCTCCTATCGGCATTTGTCGGCGCATTCGGGCGGTGTTGCTAGTCTTGTTTTAACCTGTCGAAGTGTCTTGAGTAACCGAGATACCGAGTCTGATCGGAACGTCTTGGGAGGAGGTCTATTCCTTCATTGACCGTGAGAGCTTGTCATGGGATAAGTTGGGACTCCCCTGCAGGGATTGAACTTTCGAAAGTCGTGCCCGCGGTTATGGGCAGATGGGAATTTATTAATGTCCGGTTGTAGATAACTTGAACCTTAATTAATTAAAATGAATCAACCGAGTGTGTTACCGTGATGGCCTCTTCTCGGCGGAGTCCGGGAAGTGGACACGGTGTTGGAGTAATGTTTGCGCAGGTTGCTCTCTAGTTTCTAGCTCGCGCTTTGCCTCCTCTTCTCGTTCTCCTTTGCGAATAAGTTAGCCACCATACTTGCTAGTCGCTTGCTGCAGCTCCACTCATATTTTACCTTGCCTTACCTATAAGCTTAAATAGTCTTGATCGCGAGGGTGCGAGATTGCTGAGTCCCTGTGGCTCACAGATTACTATTACACCAGATGCAGGGCCTGATGATTCCGCTCCAGGAGACGCGTATGAGCTCAAGTGGGAGTTCGACGAGGACTCTCAACGTTACTATGTTTCCTTTCTCGATGATCAGTAGTGGTGCCCAGTTGGGGGTGATTGGGACCGTGTCGCATGTTGGGTTCTATTTTATTTTGGCGCCGTAGTCGGGCCATGAGTGTTTGGATGATGTAATGTTATTTATGTACTTGATTGACGTGGCGAGTGTAAGCCAACTATGTTATCTCCCCTTTCATTATCATATTACATGGGATGTTGTGAAGATTGCCTAACTTGCGACATATGCCTTCAATGCGATTATGTCTCTAAGTCCTGCCTCGACACGTGGGAGCTATAGTCGCATCGAGGGTGTCACAGTATGCTCCTATAATACCATGGTTGAAATGTCTGTTCAGAAACGAAGAGCATGCCAAGTTGATGCGATGGCACAGTGAGGACCGGAAGAAAGATGGGAAGTTGAGAGCACCCGCTGACGGGTTGCAGTGGAGAAAAATCGAGAGAAAGTACTGGGATGAGTTTGCAAAGGACCCAAGGAATGTATGGTTTTCTTTAAGCGCGGATGGCATTAATCCTTTCGGGGAGCAGAGCAGCAATCACAGCACCTGGCCCGTGACTCTATGTATGTATAACCTTCCTCCTTGGATGTGCATGAAGCGGAAGTTCATTATGATGCCAGTTCTCATCCAAGGCCCTAAGCAACCCGGCAACGACATTGATGTGTACCTAAGGCCATTAGTTGAAGAACTTTTACAGCTGTGGAATGAAAACGGTGTATGTACGTGGGATGAGCACAGACATGAGGAATTTAACCTAAAGGTGTTGCTGTTCGTGACCATCAATGATTGGCCCGCTCTCAGTAACCTTTCAGGACAGACAAACAAAGGATACCACGCATGCACGCACTGTTTAGATGACACTGAAAGTATATACCTGGACAAATGCAGGAAGAATGTGTACCTGGGCCATCATCGATTTCTTCTGACCAACCATCAATGTCGGAAGAAAGGCAAGCATTTCAAAGGCGAGGCAGATCACCGGAAGAAGCCCGCCATGCATACCGGTGATCACGTACTTGCTATGGTCAATGATTTACATGTAATCTTTGGAAAGGGTCCCGGCGGACTAGCTGTTCCGAATGACGCTGAGGGACATGCACCCATGTGGAAGAAGAAATCTATATTTTGGGACCTACCCTACTAGAAAGACCTAGAGATCCGCTCTTCAATTGACGTGATGCACGTGACGAAGAACCTTTGCGTGAACCTGCTAGGCTTCTTGGGCGTGTATGGCAAGACAAAAGGTACACCTGAGGCACGGGAGGACCTGCAACGTTTGCACGAAAAAGACGGCATGCCTCTGAAGCAGTATAAAGGTCCTGCCAGCTACGCTCTTACGAAAGAAGAGGAAGAAATCTTCTTTGAATGCCTGCTCAGTATGAAGGTCACGACTGGCTTCTCGTTGAATATAAAGGGAATAATAAATATGCCAGAGAAAAAGTTTCAGAACCTAAAGTCTCATGACTGCCACATGATTATGACGCAACTGCTTCCGGTTACATTGAGGGGGCTTCTACCGGAAAATGTCCGATTAGCCATTGTGAAGCTATGTGCATTCCTCAATGCAATCTCTCAGAAGGTGATCGATCTAGAAATCTTACCAAGGCTAAGGAGTGATGTGGCGCAATGTCTTCTCAGTTTCGAGCTGGTGTTCCCACCATCCTTCTTCAATATCAGGACGCACGTCCTAGTTTATCTAGTCGACGAGATTGTCATCCTGGTGCCCGTATTTCTACACAATATGTTCCCCTTTGAGAGGTTCATGGGAGTCCTAAAGAAATATGTCCGTGACCGCGCTAGGATAGAAGGAAGCATCTCCATGGGCCATCAAACAGAGGATGTTATCGGTTTTGTGTTGACTTCATTCCTGGCCTTAAGAAGATAGGTCTCCCTAAATCGCGGTATGAGGGGAGACTGACTGGAAAAGGCACTCTTGGAAGTGACTCAATAATATGCAGGGAAGGATATTCTTGGTATCAAGCACACTACGCAGTTCTACAGAACTCTACCTGGTGACCCCGTATGTCGATGAACACAAGAACAGTCTGCGCTCCAAACACCCGGAGCAGTGCGACGACTGGATTACATGTGAACACATCAGGACTTTCAGCAGTTGGTTGGAAACACGTCTCAGAGGTGACAACACTGTTTGTGATAAGCTGTGCTTGTTGTCCAGGGGACCATCTTTGACTGTATTGACTTACAAAGGATATGAGATAAATGGGAATACATTTTACACGATCGCCCAAGATCAAAAGAGCACCAACCAAAACAGCGGTGTCCGCTTTGATGCAGCAACCGAGAGCGGAAAGGACACATATTATGGTTATATAGTGGACATATGGGAACTTGACTAGACATGATTTTAAGGTCCCATTGTTTAAGTGCAAATGTGTGAATCTGTCAGGAGGTGGGGTACGGGTAGACCCATAGTACGGAATGACAACAGTGGATCTGAAAATTCTTGGGTACACTGACGAACCATTCGTCCTAGCCAATGATGTGGCACAGGTTATCTATGTGAAGGACATGTCTACCAAACCGAGAAAAAGAAAAGATAAGGAAGCGAATACATCATACGATGAGCCAAAGCGCCACATAGTTCTTTCAGGAAAAAGGGATATCCTGGGAGTGGAGGGCAAGACAGACATGTCTGAAGATTATGAAAAGTTTCATGAAATTCCTCCCTTCAATGTCAAGGCTGACCCAAGCATCCTGATAAACGATGAAGATTATCCATGGTTACGGCGCAATAAGCAAATGACACAAGCGAAGAAAAAGTGAAGACTTTCTCCCGCAACTATTATGATGATACCATGCCAACTTTGTAACACACGAGTATGCTATGCCAACTTTTTCAGAGTTCATTTGAAAACTATGAATTTAGGTCGAATTTTGTCTATAGGTGCATCTATGTTCATTTTTTAGTAAAGTTAATCACAAACTTGTGATTCACACAAATTTCAAAGAATTCAAATTTTAACTATTCAAATTTGAAAACTAATGGCACTAACAGAAAGTTTATAATTTTTCTAAAACTAATGGCACTAACAGAAGGTTTATAATTTTGCTGACCTAAAAGAAAAAAGAATTAAAAATAAAGCAAAAAACAAAATAAAATAAATAATACAGAAAACAAAACGAAAAAACTGAAAAAAATAAAAAATAGCAACAATAAGTATTTTGTAGTAAGTAGAAACAAAATAAAATAAATAAAGCAACAAAGAAAACAAAAAAACAAAAAAAGTGTTTTAAATTTGAAAACTAATGGCACTAACACAAAGTTTATAATTTTTCTAAAACTAAAAGAAAAAAGAATTAAAAAAATAAAGCAAAAAACAAAAGAAAATAAATAATAAAGAAAACAAAACAAAAAACTGGAAAAAATAGGCACTAAAAGCAAAAAAAACTAAAAAAGTGTTTTCAAATTTGAAAACTAATGGCACTAACAGAAAGTTTATAATTTTTGTGACCTAAAAGGAAAAAGAAATCACTAAAAAACCATAAGTATTTTGTTCTAAGTAGAAATTAAAAAATAAATAGCAAAAAAATAAGAAAATGCCTATAATATTTGTTATGACTAACTAAAATTACCAAATTGAGTATAATGATAAAACATAGTAATATTAAATAGCAGGAAAAAGAATGACTCAAAAATCAATTTTTATAGTAAAGTTATTCATAAACTAGTGATTCACACAAATTTTAAAAAATTGAAATTTGAACTATTCAAATTTTAAAACTAATGGCACTAACAGAAAGTTTATAATTTTTGTGACCTAAAAGAAAAGAAAAACCACTAAAAACTATAAGTATTTAGTTCTAAGTAGAAATGAAAAAATAAATAGTAAAAAAATGCCACCTACTGGGCACCACGGCCTGAATACGACTAGAAGCCCATCCATGGGCCAGGATTCAGGCCCGCAGAAGGCCCAGCAGGCCCACATGCATAGCGGTGTGAGATTAGGGCCAGAGGCCTGCAGTTATGAGGAGTTCGATGGGGATGGCGGGGCAGCGCTTATAAACAGGTGCGGCTGCTCCTGAGCTAGCGAGGTGGGACTAAACATCCCACCGCACCGCAGCTTTGGCAGGCGCAGGCCATTGGTCCCGGTTCGTGGCACCAACCGGGACTAAAGGGGCCATTGGTCCCGGTTCGTGGCACCAACCGGGACTAAAGGGGGCACTGGTCACGGTTCGTGGCAAAACCGTGACCAATGCCCCCCTTTAGTCCCGGTTGGTGCCACCAACCGGGACCAAGGGCCGCCACTTCCCGCCCTTTGGGCTGCTGAAAAGAGGCCTTTGGTCTCGGTTGGTGGCACCAACCGGGACTAAAGGGGGAATTGGTCATGGTTTGTGCCACGAACCATGACCAATGCCCCGTCTATATAAGCCACACTTGTGAAAAAATTGGTTCAGTTCGATCCCGCCGCGACGACACTGCCAGGCTGCCCCTCTGCACCTCGCCGTCGCCGTCGTTGCCCCTGCCTCCGACGCCATCCCGCGCCGCCCAGACGCCGTCGCCACCCCGCGCCGCCCCGACTCCGTCGCCGCGCGCCACCACGAGCCGTCGCGGTCACCTCCCCGCGCTGCCCCGACACCGTCGCCACCCCGCGTCGCCACCCCGACGCCGTCGCCGCCCCGCACCGCCGTCGCCTCTTGCTTTGGTCAGGGCCGGCATCGCCCCCCTCTTCCCCCTTGTTTTTTGCAAATATATATATATATATATATGTTTTTTCCTGATTATATGTATATGTATAGTATATGTATGTGTGTATATGTATGCAAAAGATAGATTAACAGAAAAAAATAGTATTTTTTCTGTTCATAGAGTTTTTTGGTGATATTGATTATTGTAAATATGCAAATGTTGTTATATTCATATGAACAATGAACACGAGGGGGGGTCGATATATATACCCCCTCCCCGATAATATTATTTTCCCGCATGTACGTATGTCGTGTCGATATAAACTCCTGATAACTTCAACACGTGGGGGGGTCGATATACCCCCTCCCAATAACTTCAACACGAGGGGGGGGTCGAACATGAGAGGAAGAAGAGCATAAAAAAAGAAGAGGAAGAAGAAAAAAAAGAGTAGAAGAAAGAATAGTATTCTTTCTTCTCCTCTTTTTTTTTCATCTTCTTCCTCTTTTTTTTATCGGGAACGAGGGTCGAGAGGGGGTCTAGGGTCGCCGAGGGGTTGAGGGTCGAGAGGGGGTCGACGGTCGGCGAGGTGTCGAGGGTCAAGAGGGGGTATAGGGTCGCCGAGGGGTCGAGGGTCGTCGAACATTAGAGGAAGAAGAGGATAAAAAAAGAGGAAGAAGAAAAAAAGCGGAGAAGAAAGAATAGAGGAGTTCTTCTCCTCTATTCTTTCTTCTCCTCTTTTTTTCTTCTTCTTCCTCTTTTTTTTATCGGGAACGAGGGTCGTCCAGGGTCACCGAGCGGTAGAGGAAACCCTAAATAGCAAGTATCGTCGGTGTGAGATACATGTGGCCGTCGGTGTCGGAAGCTACATCCCCGTGACGTGGATGTAGTGTCCGACACCAACGGCCACATGTATCTCACACCGACGATACTTTCTATTTAGGATTTCCTCTACCGCTCGGTGACCCTGGACAACCCTCGTTCCCGATAAAAAAATAGGAAGAAGAAGAAAAAAAAGAGGAGAAGAAAGAATATAGGAGTTCTTACTCCTCTATTCTTTCTTCTCCTCTTTTTTTCCTTCTTCCTCTTCTTTTTTATCCTTGAAGCGTTGTCGAGGCCACCCGAAACCCTAGAGAAGCAGCGTCGGGGCCACCCCAAACCCTAGAGAAGCAGCGTCGAGGCCACTAATTAATATTAGTTCTACGTTTGCCACTAATATATCCATCTGTCATGTTTGAATAATAATTGCCATGTTGTAAATATTTGTAGAAACTATGGACATCGCCCGAGACGAAGTACAAGAAGAGTTGTTGGGGGACATAATCGCATGAGGAAGTGATGCCGTCTGCTCGTTGTTTCTCAACGACACCGATGGTCTCGAAGCAGCTGGCTATGATTATGATGGCTCCGGTGACCTAATGCCAGTGCAAGAAGGAGATCATGGGGACGGCTCCGGTGACCCAATGCCGGTGCAAGAAGGAGACCGTGATGACGTCTCCGGTAGCCGAACTGAGTCCGGCCAGGTATATATATTAGTTAAGCTTCTGCTGACTAGCTAATTGATGCATTCATTGGTTTGGTATGTACACATATTAATTAAGTCTTTGTTCTTTTTTCTAGCCCTCCAGATTGATCACAACTTCAGTAAAGAGACAAGGCCCGAAGAAAAAGTTGAGCTCGGATGAAAAGTTTGAGATCATAGCAATCGCGCCCGACGGCCAACCGATTGGACCCCTCCGGACAAAGAGCGCATTTGTTGCTCAGTGCGGGGTTTTGGTTAGGGAGAAGATCCCGACCAGCATTCAGCAATGGTTAAAGCTGGCTACAGAAGACCATAAGGTGTCTTATGTCAATGATATGCAGGAAAATGATCTTTGGACTGAGCTGAAGTCAAATTTCACCCTACCACCAGAGGATGATCCAAAGAAGCCAGTTAAAGAGCAATTAATCAAGTCTTTTTCTCTTAAGAGGATGGCAAAACTATTCAGGAGGTGGAAGAAAGAGCTGAATAAGTTTGTTGAAAATAAAGAGACACCAGAATTCAAGGGCAGATATGAGAAGTTCGGAGATCACTGGCCCGCATTTGTGGCCCACAAGACATCGCAAAAGAGTAAGAAGATGTCGGCGACAAACAAGCAAAATGCTGCGAAGAAGAAGCATCACCATCGCACGGGGTCAGGTGGCTACCTCATAGCCCAGCCTAAGTGGGCCAAGACTGAGAATGATCTGGTTGATAAAGGGATCGAACCAGAGACAATTAACTGGCCACACCGTTGCCAGACTTGGTTCTTCGGGGCTGGCGGAACCTTGGACCCTGTATTAGGGAAGTGCATTTGGATGAATGATCAAATGGACATACAAGTCAAGAAGCTTCAGCAGTATATCGAAGTAGCGCAGCAAGGGACGTTCGTTCCAGATAGAGAGAATGACGAGCTCACAATGGCCCTCGGGAATCCTGAGCACCCTGGACGGACACGAGGCACGCCAGGCTCAATTCCGTGGAAGGTTGGGTTTCCGGATGCAGGTGGTTACAAATGGCACGAGAGGAGGAAGAAAGTGGAGCAGACCCAACTGCAGGCGCTGGACGCTAGGGTACAAGCGATAGAGGAACGAGAAGCAAATCGCAACATACGAACTGCCGAAGCTTCCCCCGAAGCTACCCCGTCATCTCAGCGGAGAAGCAGCATGGCTTCCACCGAGCTGCTTTAGCTGGAGCATGTCTTGACGGCTCCTGCCAGCTATCCCGTGGATGCTACCACGGAGTCTCAAAATTGCCACCTTGTGACACAATGGATTAATATGAAGGTCAAGGCGGCTGTTGGCTCTATTTTTCATACTGAACCTGGTGCAACTTTTAACTGCCGACCGACTCTAGGAGGATATGCTAGGGTGATGGTGGATGAAATAACGGAGGGATTTGAGGACCTCCAGCTTGACCACCCTACCGGTGAAGGGGAGACTTGGCTGGGTTCTACTCTGAAGACTCCATGCCTATGGCGGAAGGAGCTCATCAACCTTCCGAACTGGACGCCTCCGCCTCCTCCTCCTCCTCCAGCGAGTCAGGGCACTCCGCCTCCTCCACCGCCTCCTCCTCTGGCGAGTGACGATCAGGGCACTTGGCCGGCTCCTTCTCCGGCGCGTGGCGGCACTCCAACTCCTTCTCCGCCGGCGCTGGCGCGCCTGAGCAGCCAACCTCCTCCTTCTTCGCCTCGTCAGCAAGGGCGGAAGAGACCTGCCGCCACTCCGAGTGCTCTGGTGCGTCGTAGTCCTTCTCCTTCGCCTCGTAAGCAAGTAAAGAAGACAACCGCTCTGTCTGCTCTGCCGGCGTCTAGCGGTATAGCCAGAGGCGGGAGGACATACAGATTCGGTCCTTCTCTGAAGACTCCAGAGAAGTTACCATACGAGAGGACCCCGAAGGAGAATGCCGAGATCGCGTGAGAAGAAGTGAGGAACTTCTTTGAAGGGGTGAAAGCAAAGAAATATCCACCTCTGGAGGAGAAGGTAGATCCGGTGAAAGCGAAGCGCACTCTGGCTGCCCTGACAAAATCACCCAAGTCTCCGCCGAAAGGAAACTATGAGCGCATTATTGGAAAGGAATTTGCCGAAGCGGAGCAGTCGGGAAGTACTGTCAGTGATCAAAGGCTGAAAGAACGACGAGCTGGGAAACAAATTGCCCAGCTCGGCGAACAAGCAAAGCAATCGTGCCCCCCGCTCAAGGTGCCTAGCGACATCGTCGCTAATGATCCGAGGATGGTGCCCGGTTATAGCAATCTTGGAGATTACCTGCCCGATGATGTACATTATGATTTCATGGAGGTGCAGATACAAATATACGAGTACGGGAAGCCTCTCGTCAAAGATGAAAGATCTCTATCAACGATGATCCGAAGATTGCATGATTGGTACTTGAAAATCGACAGAGAGTCTGGGGGAGGAGTACTTTGTATGTGAGAGTTAAAAAGGAGCATGACCTCGTTGGAATTGAACTGTTGCATGTTCCATTTGAGGAGTTCTTTCAGTTTTTCAATCAATTGGCCCTCGATAAAGCAATGGTCACCTACTACTTTCTATAAGTAGTACTACTTCTGTCATTAAGTCTCTCTATATAGCTCAGCTCTTTCATTGCATGTATTTATAATTATCCTCACTATATTATGCAGATTGAAGATCGTCGAATTGAAGAAAAGACAAATCGGTGATATTGGGTTCATTAACACAAATCTCATAGATGCAACTCTGGTTAAATTTCATGCCGTAGATACCGAGGCCAACTTGCTACGATCGTCGGTAATAAATGAAAACAAAGATATAATACTCTTTCCTTACAACTTCAAGTGAGTGTTACTGTCTTGTGCATATTCGGTTTCCCTTATATATATTAGTCAAGGTTATAATAATGTAATTGATGAGTTATGTATGCGTGTGCAGTTTCCACTATATTCTCCTAAAGATTAAGCTTGAGCAGGGACTAGTAACCGTCTTAGACTCAAGACGAAAAGATCCCCAGGACTATGCGGACATGACTCAAATGCTCGAGAAGTAAGTTAAATCGATCATTATCCACCATATCAGCAACTTTGTTCATTTCCTGATATATCAAGTAATTGTTCTCTTTGTCTGGCAGGGTTTGGAAAAAATTCACCAAAAAAGCTCCGGGACTCCCGAAGAAGCTGCAATTTAGACACCCGAAAGTAAGTACTATAGTAGCATGTTCCGCGCATCTCCTATTGATTCAAGCGCTAGTTTCAACAATACCATTTGGCATTCTTGCTTGTCAGTTTGATTGACCTCTGTTTCTTGTAAAGTGGTTGTGGCAGGAACAAGGGAATGATTTCTGTGGATACTACGTTTGCGAGTCCATCCTCCACACGACCTGTGAGCGGGGCTACTCTGACGAACAATATGAAGTGCGTAAACAACAACATTCACAATTTTATTTTATTACCATCATTTGTGTTGAGTTTCATTCATTCATATATATATGTATTGACCCCCTTCTTCAAATTAGATGTTTTAGAAGCAGGATGAACTCCTAGCACCAGCTCGCATGCGAGCAATTCAAGAGGAATTGGCGGCATTCTTTCTTGACCACGTGATCGCTGAAGACGGAGAATACTATGTGGACCATGAGTCTGTATGTTAGGAGATTATATTTGTAAGAGATAATTATTGTATATATGTAGCCGGTAGTGTCGGATAGATATACGAGAACTTGTTGTTCTACCAATCTCTCGGAGAAAGAGAGGTGGTCGATATCGCTTCTCTTTGTATGCATATATGTTCATGACGATCTTCTGTTTCCTTCGTTTGCTTACTAGCTAGCTAGTGTGTCTTGTCCTCTCTATACGTATGTATAGTACGTAGCGTCGACCAAGCACGGACATAAGAGAGGACACTTCTCTCTATTAATTATAGCTAGCTAACACAATATATGAAACACCTAAATTAACCCCCCAAAACCCCCAACCCCCCCCCCTTTCAAAAAAAACAAAAACCCCAGCCACAGAAATGCTGACGCGTGGATGCCTATTGGTCTCGGTTGGTGCCACCAACCGGGACCAAAGGCCCTCCTGCCTGGGCTCCGCTCACAGGCCACGTGGAGGCCCATCTGTCCTGGTTCTGGATTGAACCGGGACTAAAGGGACAGGGCATTAGTACCGACCCTTTAGTCCCGGTTCAGGAACCGGGACAAAAGGCCCTTACGAACCGGGACAATAGGCCCTTTTTCTACTAGTGAGCGCTTTTCCTATTATAAGAGTTTGTTCCGGCTTGTCCTTTGCTACAAAAGGATTGGGCCACCTTGCTGCACTTTATTTACTTTTGTTATTTGTTGCTCGTTACAATCTATCTTATCACAGAACTATCTGTTACCACTTATTTCAGTACTTGCAGAGAATACCTTGCTGAAAACCGCTTATCATTTCCTTCTGCTCCTCGTTGGGTTCGACACTCTTACTTATCGAAACGACTACGATAGATCCCCTATACTTGTGGGTCATCAAGACTCTTTTCTGGCGCCGTTGCCGGGGAGTGTAGCGCCTTTGGTAGGTGGAATTTGGTAAGGAAAAATTTATATAGTGTGCTGAAATTTACTGTCACTTGTTACTATGGAAAGTAATTCTCTGAGGGGCTTGTTCGGGGTATCTTCACCCCGTCCAGTAGAGCAAAGAGTTGCTCCTTAACCTACTGAACCTATTGAAAATGATATTCCTTATGAGTATCCTTCGGGTATGATAGAAAAACTGCTAGCTAATCCTTTTACCGGAGATGGAACAAAGCATCCTGATGAGCACTTAATATATGTGGATGAAGTTTGTGGATTATTTAAGCTTGCAGGTATACCCGATGATGTTGCTAAGAAGAAGGTCCTCCCTTTATCTTTGAAGGGAGACGCATTGATATGGTATAGGCTATGTGATGATATGAGATCGTGGGACTATATTCATGCCCCAATCATGAGCTCTCAAGAGAAATAATTATGCAAAGTTTTTATTGTCGGCTTTCTGAAAACAATCGCACCATGCTCGATACTTCTTGTGCTGGCTCTTTTATGATGAAGACTATTGAATTCATATGGAATTTATTGGATAGAATTAAACGCAACTCTGAAGATTGGGACCTCGACGAAGGTAAGGAGTCAGGTATGACACCTAAGTTTGATTGTGTTAAATCTTTTATGGATACCGATATTTTCCGTAAGTTTAGCACTAAATATGGACTTGACTCTGAGATAGTAGCCTCTTTCTGTGAATCTTTTTCTACTTATGTTGATCTCCCTAAGGAGAAGTGGTTTAAATATCATCCTCCCATAGAAGTAAAAGTAGCTGCACCTATTAAAGTTGAAGAAAAGACTATGACTTATAATGATCCTATTGTTCCTACTTCTTATATTGAGAAACCACCTTTCCCTGTTAGAATAAAGGATCATGCTAAAGCTTCAACTGTTGTTTGTAAAAGCAATATTAGAACTTATACACCCCTTGAGTAAGTTAAAGTAGAACCTAATATTGCTATTGTTAAAGATCTCTTGTCTGATAATATTGATGGGCATGTTATTCAGTTCGAAGGTGAAACTGCTAGAATTGCTAAACCTTGTGATAAGGATAAACATAGACCTGTGGTAGGTGTGCCTGTTATTTCTGTTAAAATAGGAGATCTTTGTTACCATGGCTTATGTGATATGGGTGCTAGTGCTAGTGTTATACCTCATGACTTATACAAAGAAATTAAGAATGAAATTGCACTTGTTGAGTTAGAAGATATTGATTTTACTATTAACCTTGCTAATAGAGATACTATTGCACCCATTGGAATTGTTAGAGATGTTGTAGTCTTGTGTGGGAAAACTAAATATCCTGCTGATTTTCTTGTTCTTACTTCTCCTCAAGATAGCTTTTGTATAATAATATTTGGTAGACCCTTCTTAAATACTGTCAATGCTACCATAGACTACACTAAGAATATTGTTACTGTTGGTTTGGATGATATAGTTCATGAGTTTAATTTCTCTAAATTTAGTAAACAACATCATGAGGAAGAATTACCTAGTAAGGATGAAATTATTGGTCTTGCTTCTATTGTCGTACCTCCTAGTGATCTTTTAGAACACTATTTGCTAGAACATGAAAATGATATGTTCATGAATGGAAGAAGGGAAATAGATGAAGTATTCTTTAAAAAGGAACCTATTCTGCATCACAACTTGCCTGTTGAAATTTTGGGGGATCCACCTCCACCCAAGGGTGATCCCGTGTTTGAGCTCAAACCTTTGACTGATAATCTTAAATATGCTTATCTTGATGAAAAGAAGATATATCCTGTTATTATTAGTGTTAACCTTTGAGAGCATGAAGAAGAAAGATTATTGAAAACTCTGAAGAAGCACCGTGCTGCTATTGGATATACTCTTGATGATCTTAAGGGCACTAGTCCCACTCTATGTCAACATAAAATAAATTTGGAAGCAGATGCCAAAACAGTTCGTGAACCTCAACAACGTCTGAATCTTAAAATGAAAGAAGTGGTAAGAAAAGAAATACTGAAGCTTCTGGAGGCAGGTATAATCTATCCCATTGCTGATAGTGAGTGGGTAAGTCCTGTCCATTGTGTCCCTAAGAAGGTAGGCATTACTGTTGTCCCTAATGATAAAGATGAATTGATTCCACAAAGAATTATCATAGGTTATAGGATGGTAATTGATTTCCGCAAATTAAATAAAGCTACTAGGAAAGATCATTACCCCTTACCTTTTATTGATCAAATGCTAGAAAGATTATGCAAACATACACACTACTGCTTTCTAGATGGTTATTCTAGTTTCTCTCAAATACCCGTGTCGGCTAGAGATCAATCAAAGACTACTTTTACATGCCCTTTTGGTAATTTTGCTTATAGACGTATGCCTTTTGGTTTATGTAATGCACCTGCTACCTTTCAAAGATGCATGACGGCTATATTCTCTGACTTTTGTGAAAAGATTTGTGAGGTTTTCATGGACGACTTTTCCGTCTATGGTTCCTCTTTTGATGATTGCTTGAGCAATCTTGATCGAGTTTTGCAGAGATGTGAAGAAACCAATCTTGTCTTGAATTGGGAAAAGTGCCACTTTATGGTTAATGAAGGTATTGTCTTGGGGCACAAAGTTTCTGAAAGAGGTATTGAAGTTCATAACGCCAAGGTTGATGCTATTGAAAAGATGCCATGTCCCAAGGACATCAAAGGTATAAGAAGTTACCTTGGTCACGCTGGATTTTACACGAGGTTCATTAAGGACTTCTCAAAAATTTCTCGGCCTCTGACTAATTTATTGCAAAAAGATATACCATTTGTCTTTGATGATGATTGTGTAGAAGCATTTGAAATACTTAAGAAAGCATTAGTCTCTGCACCTGTTGTTCAGCCACCGGATTGGAACCTACCCTTTGAAATTATGTGTGATGCTAGTGATTATGCTGTAGGTGCTGTTCTAGGGCAAAGAGTTGACAAGAAATTCAATGTTATTCATTATGCTAGTAAGACTCTAGTCAATGATCAAAGAAATTATGCTACTACTGAAAAAGAGCTTTTAGCAGTTGTATTTTCTTGTGATAAGTTCAGATCCTATATTGTTCATTCTAAAGTAACTATTCAAATAGATCATGCTGCTATTCAATATCTTATGGAAAATAAAGATGCTAAACCTTGACTTATTAGATGGGTTCTCTTGCTGCAAGAATTTGATTTGCATATTGTTGATAGAAAGGGAGCTGAGAACCCCGTTGCAGAAAACCTGTCTAGGTTAGAAAATATTCTTGATGACCCACTACCTATTAATGATAGCTTTCCTGATGAACAATTAAATGTTATAAGTACTTCTCGTAGTACTCCATGGTATGCTGATTATGCTAATTATATTGTTGCTAAATTTATACCACCTAGCTTCACATACCAACAAAAGAAAAAAGTTCTTCTATGATTTAAGAGATTACTTTTGGGATGACCCACATCTTTATAAAGAAGGAGTAGATGGTGTTATTAGATGTTGTGTACCTGAGCATGAACAGGAACAGATCCTACGCAAGTGTCATTCCGAGTCTTATGGAGGACACCACGCTGGAGATAGAACTGCACATAAGGTATTGCAATCTGGTTTTTATTGGCCTACTCTCTTCAAAGATGCCCGTAAGTTTGTCTGGTCTTGTGATGAATGTCAAAGAATTGGTAATATTAGTAGACGTCAAGAAATGCCTATGAATTATTCTCTTGTTATTGAACCATTTGATGTTTGGGGCTTTGATTATATGGGACCTTTTCCTGCCTCTAATGGATACACACATATTCTAGTTGCTGTTGATTATGTTACTAAGTGGGTAGAAGCTATTCCAACTAGTTAAGTTATTTTCCCGAGGTTTGGAGTCCCTAGATATTTAATGACTGATGGTGGTTCACACTTTATTCATGGTGCTTTCCGTAAAATGCTTGCTAAATATGATGTTAATCATAGAATTGCATCTCCGTATCACCCTCAGTCTAGTGGTCAAGTAGAGTTGAGCAATAGAGAGCTGAAATTAATTTTGCAAAAGACTGTTAATAGGTCTAGAAAGAATTGGTCCAAAAAACTTGATGATGCATTGTGGGCTTATAGAACTGCATATAAAAATCCTATGGGTATGTCTTCATATAAAATGGTTTATGGAAAAGCATGTCACTTACCTCTCGAACTAGAACATAAGGCATATTGGGCTATTAAAGAGCTTAACTATGATTTTAAACTAGCCGGTGAGAAGAGGTTATTTGATATTAGCTCACTTGATGAATGGAGAACCCAAGCTTATGAAAATGCCAAGTTGTTTAAAGAAAAAGTTAAAAGATGGCATGACAAAATGATACAAAAGCGTGAGTTTAATGTAGGTGACTATGTATTGCTATACAACTCTCATTTAAGATTTTTTACAGGAAAACTTCTCTCTAAATGGCAAGGCTCCTATGTTATCGAAGAGGTCTATCGTTCCGGTGCCATAAAAATCAACAACTTTGAGGGCACAAATCCGAACATGGTAAACGGTCAAAGAATTAAACATTATATCTCAGGTAATCCCATAAATTTTGAAACCAATATTATTGAAACCGTAACCCCGGAGGAATACATAAGACACACTTTCCGGAACGTTTCAGACTCCGAAAAGGAATAGGTATGTGGTACGGTAAGTAAACCGACTCAAAAACAATTTTTAAGGCAATATTTCTCCGTTTTGGAATATTTAGAAAAATAGAAAAATAAGTAGCAGTCCGGGAAGGACACGAGGGCCCCACGAAGGTGGTGGGCGCGCCCCCATACCTCGTGAGCACCTCGTGTGCCGTGTGGACTCCGTTTTCTTGCACATTACGTATTTTGGTCGGTAAAAATTCATTATATATCCTCCCGAAGGTTTTGACTCCCGTATCACGCAAACCTCCTTTGTTCTTGTTTCGAGCTGTTTTCTGTCAGGGTTTTCCAGGCTAGGCATCATGTCGTCTCCCTCCTCCAACAATGGTGACAACGATGCTTGGCTAATGAAGATAGATCTGAAGAGGGAAGAACCCACGAAGGTTAACAAGGATGAAAGTATCAAGAAGGCCACGGAGGATCAAGCTCCAGCAGCAGAAGACACCCTTCAAATTCATCATAAACTTCTTACCCCAACTGAGATCGAAGCTTTCAAGATGATTGAGTTGGCTCGTGTTCAAAACAAGTATCTCACACAAGAATTTTTTTTGTTGAAGGAGCGTATTGTCGCACTCAAGGGCATTATTCGCAAGCTGAAGGACCTCTTACGGTCGATGTGCGATTATCCGTCACCTCCACCTTCTTCACCAACCAAGGAGATATAATCACATGGGTATGGGCACTCCCCTTGGCAACTGCCAAGCTTGGGGGAGGTGCCCCGGTATCGTATCACAATCACAACTCCTATCTTTTCCATTTTTCTTAGTTCAATCCTATTAGTAGTATCTTGATCTAGTAGAACAAAGTTTATGGCATGATCTAGTTCTATGTTTTGCTTTATGATCTCTGTCGGTGTCAAAACCGGCGGATCTCGGGTAGGGGGTCCCGAACTGTGCGTCTAGGCGGATGGTAACAGGAGACGAGGGACACAATGTTTTACCCAGGTTCGGACCCTCTTGATGGAGGTAAAACCCTACGTCCTGCTTGATTAATATTGATGATATGGGTAGTACAAGAGTAGATCTACCACGAGATCGGAGAGGCTAAACCCTAGAAGCTAGCCTATGGTATGATTGTTGTTCGTCCTATGGACTAAAACCCTCCAGTTTATATAGACACCGGAGAGGTCTAGGGTTACACAGAGTCGGTTACAATGGTAGGAGATCTACATATCCGTATCGCCAAGCTTGCCTTCCACGCCAAGGAAAGTACCTTCTGGACACGGGACGAAGTCTTCAATCTTGTATCTTCATAGTCCAGGAGTCCGGCCGAAGGTATAGTCCGGCTATCCGGACACCCCCTAATCCAGGACTCCCTCAGTAGCCCCTGAAGCAGGCTTCAATGATGACGAGTCTGGCGCGCAGATTGTCTTCGACATTGCAAGGTGGGTTCCTCCTCCAAGTACTTCATAGAAGATTTTGAACACAAAGGTAGTGTCCGGCTCTGCAAAATAAGTTTCCACATATTGCCATAGAGAGAATAATATTTACACAAATCTAATCTGCTGACGTATTCCATAGCGTGACATCACACCACGGCCAAGTCTTTATTCGAATCGTTTTACTGTCCCACCTCAGCTCGTTTAGCGAGGTGGTTTCCTTGGCACGTCTTGTCAAAGCAGAGATCGTGTCCCCTTATTCCGGGATTCTCATCAATACGGGCGTGGGTAACCCAACCGCGCCATTGATTATGGCGCTTGGGAGATACGCGAGTTTTACCAGGCTGGTGGGGACGCATAGTCTCTTCCACCCATATAAGGGGATAAGAATCCACCTTTTCATCCACGCCTTCTTCCTCCTTTGCCTATCCATTTCCGCGCACTCAAGCTCCAGCGCCCAAGTCTGCACACCCCACCTCAACCTTCTCCAGCCATGTCCGGAGCGAGAGGCAAGTGGATGGTGTCCTCCGTTACGGAGGGACACATCAAAAAACTGAGGAAGGCTGGATACTTGTCTAACGACATTGCGCACCGGCTTCCCGAAGAGGGGCAGCTCATCCCTAGGCCCCATGAGAGGGTGGTGTTCCTCCCCCATTTCCTCCGCGAACTGGGCTTCCCTCTCAACCCATTTGTCCGGTGGCTCGTGTTCTACTATGGCCTGGGTTTCCACGATCTGGCCCCGAACTTCGTCCTCAACATCTCGGCGTTTATCGTCATGTGCGAGGCTTTCTTCCGCATCCGCCCCCATTTCGGCCTAAGGCTCAAGACTTTCAATGTTAAGCCAAAGGTGGTGCGCGGCACCCAGGCGGAGTGCGGAGGCGCCATGGTGGGCAAGATGTCCAACGTCCTATGGCTCGAGGGCTCCTTCGTGGAGTCCCTAAAGGGGTGGCAATCGGGGTGGTTTTACATCACCGAGCCGCGCGACCCTGAATGGGTCGCAACCCCCAAGTTCCGATCCGGACCCCCTACGCGGCCCGCCTCCTGGAAAGAGACGGGCCTGTCATGGGGTAAAAAAGGAGAGCTGACCGGACTCCAAACATGCGTCCAAACCCCGGTGGACAAGAAGCTCAAACTTGTCAACATAGTCGAGGTTATGCTCATCCACCGGATCCTCCCGTGTCAACAACGGGCTTTCAACCTGTGGGAGTTCGAGGGCGTCGAGGCCCCCGCATCTGCTGCCGAGGATCGCGGATTCAGCACGCAGCGTCACGCACGTGCGGTAAGCTATTTTTACCTTTTACAGGGTATTCGTTTTTCATAGTTTGACTCCATGCGGGATCTAAGCTCCCTTACCTTTGACAGGATTGGCAGGAGACGTCCGGACAGATCAACTGTCCGGCTCCTTTACCCGAAGGCCCAGCGGACGCTCGCTTGGCAAAGCTGCTGGTTCCAGCACCCTATGTGGTAGCGAAGAAGAAGGCCAAGAAGAAGGCCACGGGGACTCGAAAGAGTGCCCGGCGCCAGGAGGTGTTGGATTCATCATCCGACGACTCCAAGGCGCACTCCTCCCATTAAGACGAGGAGGAGGAAGAAGAGACCTCTCCCCCTCCAGCGGGGCGAGGGAAGAAAAGGAAGGCCGCCCCAAGTAGGGAGGCAGAAGGGTCCAAGAAGGGGAAGACCCCTCCTCCGGACTACTCCACCAACACCGACGACGGCGAAGAGGACTGGTCGCACAGGGCCAAGCCCCTGGCGAGATCGTAAGTATCCGGATACCAGAGTGATTCATAGTATTCCCCCATTGCACAGCTTTTCCTTACGTCGAACATGTTTATGTAGTCCACCCAAAGACTGGCTTGACGTGTCGTCAAGCAGTTCCCTGGATTCGTCGGATGTGAATTCTCTTCCGACGGCTACCTCCCCCCATCCTACGGACGATGCCGAGGCGGCGTCCCAACAGGTTCCAAGCCAGGAGGAGGTGGTCCAGGCGTGAAGGGGATAGAACCCCCATGGGTTCCAAGTCCGGCTTTTATCCGGACACCGTGCCAGAACCTTGAAAGTGCGTTATATCGACTAGACGGGGGGTCAATAGGCGATTTTTATGAAAGTATTCAGAACATAGAAGTTTTGAAGACAAACGATAAAATAAAACCTATTACCATGCAGCGGAAGGTAGACTACACTAGGCAAACCATAGTCAAGTATTCAATGAAGTGAAAGCACAAAGACTAATAGCAGCTAGGTAGTAAGGATCAGGTAGGAAGATATTGTGAAGCCAAACAGAACACGCAGTCACTCAGTGAAGACAAATGATAGTGCAAACATACAATGACTTCACAAGGAGTAACAGTAAGTAAAGTGAAGTGAAGATGAAACCAGTGACTCGTTGAAGACAATGATTTGTTGGACCAGTTCCAGTTGCTGTGACAACTGTACGTCTGGTTGGAGCGGCTAGGTATTTAAACCTTAGGACACACAGTCCCGGACACCCAGTCCTGAACACGCAGCTCAGGACACCCAGTCCTCACCGTATTCTCCTTGAGCTAAGGTCACATAGACCTCGCCCAATCACTCTCGCCCAATTCTCTCTGGCTCTGGTGGTTAGGGCTTTATCCTCGCAAGGAATTCTCTCTCAAAGGCTTCGAGGTGGGTTGCTCTCAAACGACAAAAGCCGTACTTTAAATCTGAGCAGCCAACCGTTTATGGTTGTAGGGGGTGGGCTATTTATAGCCACTTGGCAACCCGACCTGATTTTTCCGAAATGACCCTAGGTCACTAAGGAACTGACACGTGTTCCAACGGTCAGATTTCAAACTCACACGGCAACTTTACTTAGGCTACAAGCAAAGCTGACTTGTCCGACTCTGGACAAGATTCCTCTCATAGTCTTCACTCGAACACATAGGTTTTTGGTTTAGGCATCACTTCAGTCATTCTGACTGGTTCTCTTGGACCCCACTTAACAGTACGGTGGTTCCTATGACTCAACACAAAAGAAAAAGAACTACGAAAGATCTAAGTCTTCGAGCTCCATAGGCTTCATATAGTGTCTTCTCTTGTCATAGTCTTCAATGTGAATATCTTCATATACCACCTTTGACTTCAATGTCTTCATACATTTTTAGGGGTCATCTCTGGTAGTAAAACCGAATCAATGAGGGACTTCTAACTATGTTATCCTGCAATTCTCACAAACACATTAGTCCCTCAACTAGGTTTGTCGTCAATACTCCAAAACCAACTAGGGGTGGCACTAGATGCACTTACAATCTCCCCATTTTTGGTGATTGATGACAAACTAGTTGAAGTTTTCAACGGGGAATATAATCTGTGAAATTGTAAAGGATAAGGAATTGTCTTCATAAGTTGCAAGGGCTCCCCCTGAAGATGTGCATATAAGTTAATTTGCTTTTGGAACGCAAATGCACATGGCAGGTTGTACTTATGGAGATCCACTTCAACTTATGATGACAATCCACTATGCATGTGAAAGTATATGAAGATAATGACATGCATAATGGAAAATGGACGTCTACAGAATGAGCTAAGTGCGGAATTTATCGTCGCACATGCGGAATTTATCTTCGCAAAACAAGGTGGCAAATAAGTAGCAGACGACCATCTAGTTTAAGTGTTACAACTCATAAGAACCAAATGTAGCAAAAACGAGAGTTGTAAGCATGAAGCAAAATATAAGGCACCCGCCCATATGGACCCGCTTGAAGACTATCAATCTCATATGCTTCTCCCCCTTTTGTCAGTAATGACGAAAAAGGTTTGAAGACATAGAGCCTCTACTCGTTCCCATGAGGAGTAGGTGAAGTAGCAGGGTTGTTGGTGTTGTTTGGCGGTGCAGAAGAGCTTGGAGGTGCTGAAGGAGGTGGCGGTGAAGTAGCATCATCTTCTTCCTCAATAATTCTGGCAGTCACTGTGGCAGCAGAGGAAGAGAACTCAGAGTCTTCAAGGGATGGAGTTCCTAGCAGCACAGCCCTTCGAGGAGGTGTGGAGTCAAACTTGAATCTCTCAGTGAAGCCATCCTCTTGAAGATCAGCTTCAGAACACATCATCATGAGCCCTTTCCATGTGCGGCGACAGGTTTCATGGGCAACGAAAGCATTCTTGGTGGCAAGATTTCAAGTGCGATTAACATCCACCAAGAGGCTTCTCATCTGACGCTTCAGCCAGTCATGATGCCTATCCTGTTTCTGATGTAGAGCCACAAGAAGCTCTCGGTCGTTGAGAACACGAGTGCGCTTCTTGGGTCTTGGAGCAGTGGCACTGTCAGTGGCTTCAGTGGAAGCAGGGTGTGGTGCAAGTGTAGTGCCAGCCAAAGGATACACCCAAGAAACTGCTTCAATGCCTTCAACGTTCTGAGTAAAACTCTGATGTTCTGCATTCTGAAGACTTAGAGGTTGCTTGGCAGGCTCAGAATAAATGGCTTCAGTAGACATGTCCACGTCAGGCAAGAAGATCCGATGGTTGCGGGCTGGGGGCTGATACGAGATGGCGGAGTGTAGCTTGATCAGCCGCATGACCCAAGGGGCGTAGAACTTCAAACCAAACAGATCAATGCCTGATGCAGCAAGTTGGCGTATGAAGAAGTCTTGTGCATTGAAGCATTTTCCATGTAGTATATAGAAGACCAAAGTCTTCATTGCACCCTGAAGCTTGGCATTTGGAGAGTGCCCTTTGATAGGCGAGAGAGTTCGCCTGATGATGTGATAGATGGTTCTTGGCAGATACTCAAGGTCTTCAACGAAGAACTCTGTGGGATAAGCAGCATCTTGGGGCAATGGCTTCATCATGCTGAGCATCTGACTCATATCAGGTTCTGGCCGCTGAAAGATGCTCTCAATAGCTTCAGTATGCAGCTGACAGGCTTGCTCGAAGAGATCGCCAGTTGTGGGCAAGCCAGTGAGCTCAATGATGTCAAATGCATTGGCTTCATGATGAACGTTGCCAGTCATCCACTCCAGGACCCAAGTCTTTGGATCTCTGCTGTACCCTCTGATGTGAAGTGTGGCATAGAATTGAAGCAGCAGCTCTTCATTCCAATGCTCTTCGTCAGTAATGAACGGCAGCAGTCCAACTTCCTTGAAGCAATCTAAAGCTTCTTCCAGACAGGGCAGACCAGCTATAGCTTCAACATCAAGGCGCTTGTGTGGGAAGATGCGACCTTGGTTGTACAGAATGCAAGAGTAATAGCTTCGCTGAGGATAGCTCCAGAACCGATCAGATGATATCCTTTCCCTTGAGTAGGGGTTCCTGGAGCTATTGAAGAACGTGTTGTCTGCCCTGAAGCCATTGATGTTGAAGGAGCCAGGTGCTGATGCAGGACCTGGAAACCTTGGCAGTCTTGGGATTGGCTTCTGGACCAGAGGTCTGTGCTCAACATGATAGTTGAATTGGGGACCGGCAGCAGACTCAGGAACAGAAGTGGCGGGATCAGTGGCTTCGCTGTCTTCTGAAGCTTTTGCTGGGGAGGGCTCCACATTAGCTTCATTGGTGGTTGTGGCAGCCTCACGATTTTCATCCTCCACTTGACTAGCTGGAGGGTCGGTCACAAGCACATTCTCCTGGAGAACTGCTTCTTGTTTGGACAGGGGAGTGGGTTCCTGTGGGACTCCTTCTGCGGCTGATGCAGCCGGAATGTCTTCAGCAGAGACTTGAGGCCTTGGACCTTTGCGAAGCCTGCGTAACGCAGACGACGCCTGTGGAGTTGGAGTGGGCTGGGCCTCATAGTCTTCTTGCTCTTGTGGGTGATCCGCCCATGAAGCATCCTGTGCAATTGGCGTCAGTGGATGACCAATACTGATGAGTTCACTGTTTTCATGCTGAGGAAGGACTGCACCATCTTCTACATTGTCATGTTGACTAATGTCTTCAGCAGCGATGGGATCAGCTGCTGGAATGTCTTCAGCTTCATGAGCCTCTGTGGAAGCAGGCTCATGAATTGTCAGTTGTCGTTCTGCTTCAGGATAGACCATAGAAATGGGTTCAACTACCAAGGGCTCTGTGGAAGCAGCCCGAGCTTTCTTGGTCTTCCTCTTCTTCTTGGAGGGGGCAGTAGGAGAGGCTTCAGAGTGTTTCCTCTTCCTGGCTTCAGCCTCAGCAGTCCTTGTCTTCTTGAGCTCTGAAGCTGTTGACCGGCTTTTTGGCTTCGAGCCAGTCAGTCTAGTTGGGAAGACAATCGGAACTGCTTCTTGCCTTGGTGCATCAGGTTCAGCCGTAGAAGGCTTCTTCTTCTTCTTTGCTCTTGATGAGTTGCTCAATAGCGTCATCTGCAAGATCTTCATCACTTGATAGATCAATGTCGTCGTTGCGCAGAATGGCAGTAGCTGTTAGCTCTTTGCCAGTGTGAGACAGAGGCATCTTGGCCTTCTGGGGCTTGGAGACGCGTGATAAGTCTTCAGACTGCACGCTCTCTTCAGGAGGTGCAGTTGCCAATGGTTTCGCCCTTGAGATTTTTGGTGAAGGGGCCGGCTTTGAAGCTTTTGGCTTGTTCAACTGCTTTGGCTTCGGCACTGCAGGCGCGTCATCAGACTCAGTGTCAGCTGCAGGCTCATTCACTGCAGTCCCTTGAACCAAGATGTAGGTGATGAGGCCTTCAAGGTTGGCGAAAGGACCGATGACATTGGGTTCTGCATGTCGTGTGCCATCTGCCCTTGGAGATGAGGGACCAGGGCTGAAGTCTAACCCAAAAGACTTCTTGTTCTGCTTCGCTGAGTTCTGAGCAAACTGGAAGTTGCGCTTGAACAGATTGTTGTCACAACACCATAGCAGTGACGACGAGTGTGCATCAGCAGGCTGTGGTCCACGGACCATGCATGGATAGAAGCCTTGAGCAATGGCTTCATCTCTGGACCTGGGTAGAAGATTCTTGAATAGGATGTCTCCCCACGGTCTCTTGATGGCGTTTTTCTCAGCATACTCCTAGGTCAGAAATCTGTATTTGAACACTTGTTCTGCCCAATATCTTCGAATCCATTCGATTCGGGTCTTGCGCTGACTGTAATCCTCTTCAGGATCTGTCTTGTACATTTCTGAGAGTTCATCTGGCAGATCTCTGGAGGTCTCACCACGACGCTTTCTGCCACCCTTCCTTGTTGCTTTCTCTGAAGCCATAAACTTTAACTTGAAAGGCTTCAAGACGTTCAAAGGCTTCAAAGGTTTTCTTTTGCTGGACCAACAGGAACTGGCTTCGGGAGAATTTATGTGATGCTGTAAGAATTCTGCAAATGAATGCAGACTATGAGAACCAAAGGATTCTCCCACGGACATGTACCTGTGATAGCATTAAGGTGCGAGGGAAGGGGAAGAGGTCATATGCATTCTCAGAAGATTTTGAAGATAAATCAGTTTAGAAGACATTGACCTCATTGTGCGAAGACATTCACTCATAGATAAGAAGTTGGTTCCAGATTTGTACGAATCCACAGATCAGTACAAGTGAGGAATCTAACTACTTTGTGAAGCACAATTGAATATACTTGTCATGTTATGAGATGTAGTATGAGAGAGATCTAGCTTGTATGAACAGAATCTTCTTGTGGTGGAAAGTGACAAATCCATAGGATCAATGGTGCTGTAAAAAGAGGAAGTTTTATTTACCACACTAAGAACTTCTAGACGGAGTGTAAGATGAGGTCGAGCATTTCGATCTTCCGTGCCCTAAATTGGCGACGGAGGACACATACGGCGACGGCGAAGAGGACGATGTCCGCGGTCGGCGTGAAGACGGCGTCGGAGAGGTTGCGGCAGGGAAGCGCTTCGGCGTCGGCGTCGTCGAGGGCTAGCGGTGGCGCTAGGGTTCGTGCGAGGGTGGAAGAAGAGATAATGACCGCTGTGAGTGTGTATTTATAGGCACAGGGGCGGCACTATGCTATTACACAGGTGCCCCTGGCGATTCGCATCTGAGGAACACGTGGCCATTATGCGGAATTTTGGGGTTTGTTCCACGTCCCACGCATGCCTGGATTGTCGGGTGGTTGTTCCTACTTCTCCGGATTTCATGTGGAGGAATGAGCATTGAAAACGGACTTAATGGTTGTCTCTGTATCTTCTTCTGAAAAGGACGTAGAGAAGACATTCGACAGTTTCAATAGAATGCATATGACTTGGGGAGATAGAGTTTGAGATAGAAAGCATAGAGAGGTTAGGGTCCGATCACATTCACTTAGTTCAAAAAAAATTCAACACGAAGACATAGCTATAAGTGAATGCTGTAGAGGACAGAACACTACCATATATATATATATATATATATATATATATCTATAATCAACATAGTGAAGATAATCATGAAAATATGTTGAGATCGAAGCCAAACCAAATGTGAAGACATTGCAAGGTAACGCCATGAGTGAAACACTTCAAAATAGAACGTTTGGTGGTGGCGTTACCCATCGTATAGGAAGTATTAGACCCAGACACGGCGCACAATTATCGTGGCGCTCCGAAGTCAAATTCCACATTAATGTATTCACACTTAGAATGTATGTCTTCATTGGTTGAAGATATACTTTACTTCGTGTGTTGCACATCTAAGTCATCAATATGCATAAGGGTTAGGATGTGTGCCTGATCACAGGACATTTGAGGACTCCAGGATATTTAGCTCACACCGTAACTTGCAAAACCTCTTCTCATCCAAGGGCTTGGTGAAGATATCTGCCAATTTATCTTCAGTGTTGACGTGTATGATATCAATGTCTTCCTTCACAACATGATCTCTGAGAAAGTGATGACGAATTTCAATGTGCTTTGTCTTCGAGTGCTGAACTGGGTTGTTGGCAATCTTGATGGCGCTTTCATTGTCGCAGTAAAGTGGCACTTGCTTCAGATGAATGCCATAGTCCTTGAGTGTTTGCTTCATCCATAGAAGCTGAGCGCAGCAAGATCCAGCAGCAATGTATTCAGATTCAGCAGTGGAGAGAGATACGCAGTTCTGCTTCTTTGAAGACCAACATACAAGTGATCGTCCCAGAAAGTGACATGTGCCTGATGTAGACTTGCGATCAACTTTGTCACTAGCATAATCAGCATCCGAGAATCCAACCAGATCAAACTCTGAGCCCTTTGGATACCATAATCCTAGAGTTGGGGTGTGAGCCAAATATCGAAGAATTCGCTTCACAGCTAAGTGATGCGACTCCTTTGGTGCCGCTTGAAATCGAGCACACATGCAAAAACTAAGCATAATATCTGGCCTAGATGCACATTGATAAAGTAAAGAACCAATCATGGAGCGGTATACCTTTTGATCGAACTCTTTACCATTGTCGTCAGGACCCAGATGATGTTTGGCTGGCATTGGTGTTGTGAAGCCTTTGCAGTCTTGCATACCGAACTTCTTCAGGCAATCTTTGAGATACTTCTCTTGAGATATGAAGATGCCATTGCGTTGTTGTCGTATTTGAAGACCGAGGAAGAACTTCAGCTCCCCCATCATGGACATCTGATATTGCTCTTGCATCATATATCCAAACTCTTCACTGTACTTCTGATTGGTGCAGCCGAAGATAATGTCATCCACATATATTTGGCACACAAACAGTTCACCATCATATGTCTTCGTGAAAAGAATGGGATCTAGGGAACCAGGTATGAATCCTTTGCTCTTCAGGAAGTATTTGAGTGTGTCATACCAGGCCCGAGGGGCTTGTTTGAGGCCATACAGTGCCTTGTTGAGCTTCTATACCATGTCAGGATGTTTTGGATCTTCAAAGCCAGGTGGTTGTGCAACATACACTTCTTCTTCAATCTTGCCATTGAGAAAGGCACTCTTCACATCCATTTGATATAGAAGTATATTATGATGATTTGCATAGGCCAGCAGTATGCGTATGGCTTCAAGTCTAGCCACAGGAGCAAATGTTTCATCGAAGTCAATGCCTTCCACTTGAGTATATCCTTGAGCAACGAGACGAGCTTTGTTTCTGACAACTTGACCATGCTCATCTTGCTTGTTGCGGTATATCCATTTGGTGCCTATTATATTGTGCTTCCGTGGATCAGGATGCTTAACCAGTTCCCATACATTATTCAGCTCAAACTGTTGAAGCTCTTCTTGCATAGCTTGAATCCATTCAGGTTCCATGAAGGCTTCTTCAACTTTCTTGGGTTCTGCTATTGAGACGAATGTGAAGTGCCCACAGAAATTTGCTAGCTGAGTTTCCCTTGAACGAGTGAGTGGACCAGGTGCATTGATGCTATCAATTATTCTTTCAATCTTCACTTCATTGGCAACGCGAGGATGTACAGGGCGAAGACTTTGCTCTTGCTGTTCATTGTCGTTGTTGGAAGGAATGTCTTCAGGCTGAGCATTGTCTTTATGTTGATCAGGTGCTGAAATGATAAGTTCTTCTTCAGGATGAGCTTCAGAAGGTATAATTTCTCCAGTTCCCATTAGCTTGATTGATTCACTGGATGGAACTTCATCTAGCACATTTGGCAGTTGCTCTCTTTGTGAACCGTTGGTCTCATCGAACCGCACATCCACTGTTTCAACCACTTTGTAATGAAAGAGATTGAAGACTCTGTAGGAGTGCGAATCCTTTCCATATCCAAGCATAAAACCCTCATGTGCTTTTGGTGCAAATTTTGAGGTGTGATGTGGGTCCTTGATCCAGCACCTTGCGCCAAATACTCTAAAGTAACTGACATTTGGCTTCTTGCCAGTAAGGAGCTCATAAGATGTCTTGTTCAGTAGCTTGTAAAGATAAACACGATTGATTGTATGGCATGCAGTATCAATGGCTTCAGGCCAGAATTTTCTTGGGGTCTTGTATTCATCTAGCATCGTTCTGGCCATCTCAATTAGTGTTCTGTTCGTGCGTTCGACGACGCCATTCTGCTGTGGCGTGTACGGGGCTAAGAATTCATGTGTGATGCCCAAGGTATCAAGATATGTATCAAGGCCAGTGTTCTTGAATTTAGTGCCATTGTCACTTCTGATGTGCTTTATCTTGGCGCCAAAATTGTTCATAGCTCGATTGGCGAAGCGTCTGAAGACATCCTGCACTTCAGTCTTGTAAAGGATTATGTGCACCCAAGTATATCTAGAATAATCATCAACAATAACGAAGCCATAGAGGCAAGCAGTAGTAGTTAGAGTTGAGTAATGAGTGGGACCGAAAAGATCCATGTGAAGCAGTTCGAAGGGTCGAGTAGTGGTCATGATTGTCTTCGAGGTATGTTTGGCCCTCGTCATCTTCCTCATAGGCACCGCATAAGTGGTCTTTCCTGAACTTGACGCCCTCGATGCCTATGACATGCTTCTTCTTCGCAAGGGTGTGGAGGTTCCTCATGCCAGCATGTCCAAGCCTCCGATGCCAGAGCTAGCATTCTGAAGCCTTTGCTAGAAGACATACTGCAAGCTGTGGCCCTGCTGAGAAATCTACCACGTACAAATCATCTTTTCGATACCCTTCAAACACTAGAGACTTGTCAAATTCCATTAGTACAAGGCAACGATATTTTCCAAACATTATGATCATGTTCAAATCGCAAAGCATTGAGACAGACATTAAGTTGAAGCCAAGGGATTCAACAAGCATGACTTTATCCATGTGTTGATCCCTTGAGATTGCAACTCTACCTAGACCCAATACCTTACTTTTACCAGTGTCAGCAAATGTGATGTGGCTCTTGTCGGATGGACGTAAGGTTGAGTCCATAAGAAGACTTCTTTTGCCAGTCATGTGATTTGTACACCCACTGTCAATAATCCATTCTGAAGATGCTGGTGTCATACCCTACAGTGCAGTTAGGGGGATAGGCTTCACCAAGAGCATTGTGAAGCAAAAACATTTGACGAACCAGTGGGTTATGAAAGCTTAGATCCAGGTTAGGACTAATAGGGAGAGTAGCAAGCGATTCAGGTACCAAGTACATAGTAAGACCATTTGGGCATTTGATCTTGCGCCCTACAAGATGTTTAAGGTCCCCAGCAATAGTGTCAGACGATTTTGGTTTTCTGCTGGAGACCTTTCCCTGCAAAAGAGAGTTAAGCTTTCTTAGCCACCCACATCTTCAAGGGTGTCTTAAAAGCAATAAGTCTAAGTGCAGCATCTGAGAATTTTGGCTTTGAAGCCCTAGCAATCAGTCTTGCAGGCGGACAATAGTACTCATAAGAATAAGCAGAATAGTTCTTGGTCTTATGAAAATGGCGGTTTGATGAACCGTTCTCATATTCATATGCCTGAGTATGGTTTCCCTGCAAAACATTGCGTTAGTGCGACTCAGGTGAGTCCTCTGTCTGTATGAAGCCTTTGGACTGTATGAAGCCTTTGGTCTGAGGTTTGTCTTCTTCACGTGAGGTGTCATGATGACATTCACAGGAAGACTCTCCAGACACCTTTTCGGAACCCAGATCTTCTTCATAGGCGGTCCATTCCTGCAGTTAGTACCAATGTACCTGGCAAATACTTCACCATTCTGATTCTTAAACAGTATATAGTTTGCATCAAAGGATTCATCAATGATAACGGGGTTAGCACAAGTGAAGCCAGATAGATTGGATGGATCTACTGAAGGTTCCTTTGCAGCAACCCACATGGTTTTGGGGTACTGCTCAGGTTTCCAGTAAGAGCCATCTGCATTCATTTTCCTTACGAACCCTACACCCTCTTTCCTAGGGTTTCGGTTCAGAATCTGCTTTTTCAGGACATCACATAGTGTCTGATGCCCTTTAAGACTTTTGTACATCCCTGTTTCAAGCAATGTCTTCAACCTAGCATTCTCATCAGCAATAGCGGTGGTATCCTCAGTAGAGGGGTTAGTTACCACATCAACAGTTGAAGATATTGCAACAGCAGTAGCAGTAGAACATTCAGCAACAGAAATAGCATTATCACGCTCAATGCATTTAAGACATGGTGGTTCAAATCCTTCCGGGACTGATCTGTTTGGCGCGAAGTGACTCGTTTTCCGTTTGAAGATCTTCATGAACCGCTCTCAATTTCTCAAGATCTTGCTTCCTTTGAAGATAATCATAGGAAAGCTTTTCATGAGTTGTTGAGAGAGTTTCATGACGACTTTCAAGTTCCTGATACTTAACGTGAAGATTTTTTATGTCTTCAGTTAAGGATTCAGATCGAGTCATTTCAGCACCTAACAGATCATCGCTTCTGTCTAACAGTTTTTGAATATGTTCCATAGCTTTCTGTTGTTCAGTTGCAATTTTAGCAAGTGTTTTGTAGCTAGGTTTTGAACCACAATCAGAGTCATCGTCACTAGATGTTTGATAGTGAGTAGTGCGTGTGTTTACCTTGGCACCGTTTGCCATGAAGCAGTAGGTAGAAGCGGAGTAGTCCTTGTCATTTGCATCGGTGTCGGTGATGAAGTCATTGTCTTCAGTGTTGAAGATGGACTTGGCAACGTATGCTGTAGCCAGACTTGCGACGCCTGAGTCGAATTCCTCCTCAGACTCCACCTCCGCCTCCTCAGAAGCAGACTCCTCCTCTGAATCCATTTCCTTGCCAACAAACGCACGTGCCTTTCCAGATGAGCTCTTCTTATGTGATGAAGACTTTGAGGAAGACTTGGAAGAAGACTTTGAGTATTTCTTCTTCTTCTTGTCGTCAGAGTAATAATCCTTGCTCTTCTTCTTCTTTTTGTTCTCATTGTCCCACTGTGGACACTCAGAGATGAAGTGGCCAAGTTTCTTGCACTTATGACATGTTTTCTTCTTGTAGTCATGAGCAGGAGCTTCATCATTCCTTAAACTTGATCGGGAAGACTTTCTGAAGCCTTTCTTCTTGGTGAATTTTTGGAACTTCTTGACAAGCATAGCAAGTTCCCTTCCAATGTCTTCAGGATCATCAGAACTGCTGTCAGATTCTTCTTCAGATGAGGAGACAGCTTTTGCCTTCAAGGCACGAGTTCGCCCATAGTTTGGACCGTAGATATCTCTTTTCTCCGAAAGCTGAAACTCATGTGTGTTGAGCCTCTCAAGTATGTCAGACGGATCGAGTGTCTTGAAATCAGGACGTTCTTGAATCATCAGGGCCAGGATGTCAAACGAACTATCAAGTGATCTCAGCAGCGTCTTGATGACTTCGTGTTTGGTAATCTCAGTGGCGCCGAGGGCTTGAAGCTCATTTGTGATGTCAGTGAGTCGGTCAAATGTGTGCTGGACATTCTCATTGTCATTTCGCTTGAAGCGGTTGAAGAGGTTGCGAAGGACACTGATTCTCTGATCTCTCTGGGTTGAGATGCCTTCATTGACCTTGGAGAGCCAGTCCTAGACCATCTTGGATGTCTTCAAAGCACTCACACGGCCATACTGTCCTTTGGTCAGATGACCACAGATGATATTCTTGGCAGTAGAGTCCAGTTGAACGAATTTCTTGACATCAGCAGCAGTGACACCTTCTCCAGCCTTGGGAATGCCGTTCTCGACGACATACCATAGGTCGACATCAATGGCTTCAAGATGCATGCGCATCTTATTCTTCCAGTAGGGATATTCAGTTCCATCGAAGATGGGGCACACAGTGGAGACTTTAATTATCCTTGCAGTCGACATAGCTAAAACTCCAGGTGGTTAAACCGAATCACACAGAACAAGGGAGCACCTTGCTCTGATACCAATTGAAAGTGCGTTATATCGACTAGAGGGGAGGTGAATAGGCGATTTTTATGAAAGTCTTCAGAACATAGAAGTTTTGAAGACAAACGATAAAATTAAACCTATTACCATGCAGCGGAAGGTAGACTACACTAGGCAAACCATAGTCAAGTATTCAATGAAGTGAAAGCACAAAGACTAATAGCAGTAAGGATCAGGTAGGAAGATATTGTGAAGCCAAACAGAACACGCAGTCACTCAGTGAAGACAAATGATAGTGCAAACATACAATGACTTCACAAGGAGTAACAATAAGTAAAGTGAAGTGAAGATGAAACCAGTGAGTCGTTGAAGACAATGATTTGTTGGACCAGTTCCAGTTGCTGTGACAACTGTACGTCTGGTTGGAGCGGCTAGGTATTTAAACCTTAGGACACACAGTCCCGGACACCCAGTCCTGAACACGCAGCTCAGGACACCCAGTCCTCACCGTATTCTCCTTGAGCTAAGGTCACATAGACCTCGCCCAATCACTCTGGTATGTCTTCAAGGTAGACTCCCAAACCTTCACAGACTTTGTTCACCGGCAATCCACAATGTCTCTTGGATGCTCAGAACGCGACGCCTAACCGGCTGGAGGATGCACAGTCCTCAAGTGTAATAAGTCTTCAGATCACACAGACAAGAAGACTTAAGTGATGCCCAATTCTCTCTGGCTCTGGTGGTTAGGGATTTATCCTCGCAAGGAATTCTATCTCAAAGGCTTCGAGGTGGGTTGCTCTCAAACGACAAAAGCCGTACTTTCAATCTGAGCAGCCAACCGTTTATGGTTGTAGGGGGTGGGCTATTTATAGCTACTTGGCAACCTGACCTGATTTGTCCGAAATGACCCTGGGTCACTAAGGAACTGACACGTGTTCCAATGGTCAGATTTCAAACTCACACGGCAACTTTACTTGGGCTACAAGCAAAGCTGATTTGTTCGACTCTGGACAAGATTCGCTCTCATAGTCTTAACTCGAAGACATAGGTTTTTGGTTTAGGCATCACTTCAGTCATTCTGACTGGTTCTCTTGGACCCCACTTAACAGTACGGTGGTTCCTATGACTCAACACAAAAGAAAAAGAACTACGAAAGATCTAAGTCTTCGAGCTCCATAGGCTTCATATAGTGTCTTCTCTTGTCATAGTCTTTAATGTGAATATCTTCATATACCACCTTTGACTTCAATGTCTTCATACATTTTTAGGGTTCATCTCTGGTAGTAAAACCGAATCAATGAGGGACTTCTACCTGTGTTATCCTGCAATTCTCACAAACACATTAGTCCCTCAACTAGGTTAGTCGTCAATACTCCAAAACCAACTAGGGGTGGCACTAGATGCACTTACAAACCTTCAACGGTTCCGGACTCCGGTAGGCAGCCTCCTTCCAAGAGGAGCAAGCCTACCGAGCCGGTTATCTCCGTCCAACCGGAGGCACCAGACAATTTGCTGGAGGTGCTTAACGGCGCCTCCATCGACGAGGAGCACCGCACTATTATGAGTGTGGTGATCCAGAAGGTTCAGTCCGCCAAGAGCGGACTGACTGAAGCCTGTGCCAGCCTTCTAACAGGCTTCGGGGTAAGTAAAGAATATGTAAAAATATTACCGCATAGAAAGTAGCCCCTAATGCTCTGCTCGGCGTTCGGAAAGAAAAGCTGAATAGAGGATCTAATAACATTCGAAGGAGTCTAACATAATCAAGTCAATCTGCGTATGCAGGCTTCGCTGCTAGCCTCCGCCACACTGACTGCGGAGGTGGATACGCTGAAGCAAAACCTCGCGCGGTCTGAGAACAAGCTCGGCCATGCCAAGAGGCAACTCAAGGAGAAGGAAGGTAAGTAATACCTTGCGCAAGTATATAGAGAAGATGTAGTTGCAAAAAATTACAGGATCAACGTGCTATTATAGGGGCCACGACCGAGGTGGCAACCCTTAAGAAAGCGCTGTCCGAGGCCGAAAACAGAGCGGCCGTGGAGCGCACAGAGAGAGGGAAGCAGGAGGAGCGGGTGGAGGAGGTGCAGAAAGAGCTCCAGGCTCTCGTGAAAAAACACGAGAGTTTGGAGCTTGACTCGAAGACGCAAGCGTCCGAGCTTGCGGCAGCCCTCGAAAGCACGAAGTCTGCCAAGGCCAAAGCCCAGAAAGCCCTCCAAGAAATTGGAGATATGAAGAAGATAGCGGCGGGTAAGGCATTCATTATGGGAAGCAAGCATGTGAAAGTGAATTACTTGTTACTTACCCGAGTCCGGAGCTCTCCAGGAGCATTCGCAGATTTGCCTCGTAGTGCGTCTGATGCCGCCGCCTACTACCGAGCCGAGGAGGGGAGCTCGACGGAGAAGGTGTTCTGGTCTCAGTATGCTGAGGCCGGACACCTGGTGCCTTTGAGCGACCAGCTGAAGCAAATGGTTGAGCTCCACAAGGTGGCCGAACATGCCATAAAGGGCCTCATAGTTCGGCTTTGGCCTGGAGAGGCTCTTCCTGGGAGCTACTTCGGTCTGGTGAGGCGGCTGGTGGATGCCTGTCCACGGCTTGAAGTAATCAAGCGCTCCGTCTGCATCGAAGGTGCCCGTAGGGCGCTTGCCCGTGCTAAAGTGCACTTGGGGAAGATGGATGCGAAGAAGCTGGTGAAGGACGGGCCGCCATCGGGCAAGGAGCATCGCGTCCCGGAAGCGTATTATGAGGGCGTCCTGAAGGGTGCCCACCTTATAGCCGATGAATGCTCCAAAAATGTAATATTTGAGTAAAGTCGCATTTGTGATCCTGTACGCTGAAAACTTGTTCATATGCGCTGAGCAACGCTTTTGAATTTAAAATATTACCTTCTGTGTGGCCGTTTATCAAATTTGAGAGATGGCAAGTCATCGGCTTCTGCCCCCATGCCGCGAGTGCTGGGGTGTTCGGGATAAGCATGAGCGCTCTTTTTCCCATTCTTGGGTCCTTCGAGGGAGGCGCTCAACACAACGAACAAGGCAATCGGACTATAATGCTTGTACACTCTCACTTAGCCATAGAATTCTATAATTTTAAATTTCGGCGAAGCCCCTAGTGTTCGAAAGACCGAGTTCGGGGCGCTATCCACGCCTAGGCCGGACAAAGCCGACTCCTCGCTCTAAGCGGCATAAGTCTTTAGGGACTCGAAAACCTCTCAAACAGCGACCAGCTCTCGCCTCATCATGATGGTCAGTTTTAGCTTTCTCTACAGAGGTGCTTAGCCCAGCTCAACTGGGGCACAATCGCAGTAGTTCTCCTAGTGCTACCTTAGCCGATATAACGGAGCGTAAGGTACCAAAACATAGGTGCCGGGCAAACCCAACTATTGACCCAAGACATGATTCGGAGCCGATGCATATAATGCTATAAGTTCGGGGTGCCGCACTTGTGTAAGTGTTCGGACTTCTCACACCGTATTGTGGGGTACTTAAGCCCCTGGCGTATTGGCCATACCAAAGTGTACAGGTGCAACATGTCATTAATGAACATATATTCGTAAAAAAGAGTAATGCAATAATAGACGGAAGCTATGCATTGTTTATTTAAAAAAGCTGCGATCGAAGCAGAATGATATAAATACTGCAATAAGCAAAAGATGGGACTATTTAACATGACCTTTCTAGGGGCAAGCTGTAGAATGTTATGTGAAACAGGTATACTGCTCGTTATAGAGACCACCTTAGAGTTCCATAGTGCGGTGTAGTTTTCTGCTTCCCTGGTTGTATCATTTGTGCGGCAATTGTACTGCCGGACAAGCCTTCCAAAGAATGGAGTCCTGGAAATAAGAGAAAATTAAGAAATCGACAGCCCCTAATGCGGTTTAAGCCGCATTTCGGGCGTTCCGTGATGGTGCCCCTCCCCCCTGTGCCCATGGTATTTCCAGACCGTAGTTATGTATGCACAACACTGGTTTCGCAAGTTCGCGAGGGCTGGGGTTGGGGCCGCATTGCTACGCTTGCTCTGAACGTGCCAGGCGGTCTTGTTGTAGGTTACTCCGGGCGCGCTTGACGGTGTCCAGACGTTTAATGGACGGACTGGAGAATTGCCTTGAGAGGCTGCTTTGTATTTCCGCTGCGATAGCCGCCATATGCTCCTCCGTTCGGAGAGAGCGTTCGGTGTTTCCATTGACCATGATGATGCCTCGAGGGCCTGGCATCTTGAGCTTGAGGTATGCGTAGTGCAGCACCGCATTGAACTTGGCGAATGCGGTTCGCCAGAGCAGTGTGTGATAGCCACTGCAGAACGGGACTATGTCGAAGATTAACTCCTCGCTTCGGAAATTATCCGGAGATCCGAAGACCACTTCAAGTGTAATTGAGCCTGTACAGTTGGCCTCTACACCTGGTATGACGCCTTTAAAGGTCGTTTTAGTGGGTTTAATCCTCGAGGGATCGATGCCCATTTTACGCACTGTATCCTGGTAAAGTAGGTTCAGGCTGCTACCGCCGTCCATAAGGACTCTAGTGAGGTGAAATCCGTCAACAATTGGGTTTAGAACCAATGCGGTGAATACGCCATGACGGGTGCTAGTGGGGTGGTCCCTTCGATCAAAAGTGATCGGGCAAGAAGACCATGGGTTGAACTTTGGGGCGACTGGCTCCATCGCGTATACGTCCCTTAGCGCATGCTTCCGCTCCCTCTTGGGGATGTGGGTTGCGTATATCATGTTCACCATCCGCACTTGTGGGGGAAAACCTTTCTGTCCACTCTTGTTCGGCGGCCGGGGCTCCTCCTTGTCATGGCTATGCAGCAACTTGTCTCTGCTTTCAGCATTTAACTTGCCTGCCTGCTTGAACACCCAACAATCTCTATTGGTGTGATTGGCTGGTTTTTCGGGGGTGCCATGTATCTGGCATGAGCGGTCGAGTATTCGGTGCAAACTGGATGGGCCCGGAGTATTTCTTTTGAATGGCTTTTTCCGCTGACCGGGTTTAGAGCCTCTAAATCCGGCATTAACTGTCGTATCCTCAGCATTGTCGCCATTAATGCGGTGCTTTTGCTTGTTGCGACGTGACCTGCCACTGCTGTCCTTGGTATCCGAATTACCTGGGCTCTTGGTCATGTTATTGCTGCGAGCTACCAGCTGTCTTCTCCCGCGCAAAAGCGGGTCATAAGTGTCATGAGGGCTGCCATAGATTTCGGCTTTTCCTGTCCTAGGTGCCGTGCAAGCCACTCGTCGCGGATGTTATGCTTGAAGGCTGCTAGGGCCTCTGCGTCCGGACAGTCGACGATTTGATTTTTCTTGGTTAGGAACCGTGTCCAGAATTGTCTGGCCGATTCCTCTGGCTACTAAATTATGTGGCTAAGGTCATCGGCGTCTGGTGGTCGCACATAAGTGCCCTAGAAATTGTCGAGGAATGCGGCTTCCAGGTCCTCGCAACAACCAATTGATTCTGCTGGCAAGCTATTAAGCCAATGCCGAGCTGGTCCTTTAAGCTTGAGTGGGAGGTATTTGACGGCGTGTAGGTCATCACCCGCGGGCCATGTGGATATGAAGGAGATAGTCCTCGATCCATACCGCAGGATCTGTTGTGCCATCATATGATTCGATGTTCACGGGTTTGAAACCCTCAGGGATTTGATGATCCATTACTTCATATGTGAAGCATAGTGGGTGTGTGACGCCTCTGTATTGGGCTATATCACGACGCAGCTCAAACGATCTTTGTCTACTGTGTTCGGCCCGGCGGGATTGACTGTATCCGGAGTGACGATTACCGTCTCGTGCCGTGGGGCACCCACGCGATCCGTAGATCGATCTTGTTTGCCTTGCCTTGTCCTCCAATATATCTCGCAGGTCTGTCGCATTTTCTCGTGCCTTGGTATTTTTTGAGTGGCGCCGGGGTGCGGCTTGAGTGGAGGGACGAGAGGGTTCTCTGTCGCGGCCACGGGGTGGCCGGTCGGCCGCATCATGCGCTGGTGATGTAGGTTTAGGTGCTTCCTCCTCTAGTCGGGGTAGCAACCTGCGCTTTGGGTAGCTCTTGGAGGGGCGTTCGAGTTCATACTCTTCGGCCGCAAGGACTTCAGTCCATCTGTCGGCTAGCAAATCTTGATCAGCTCTAAGTTGTTGCTGTTTTTTCTTGAGGCTGCTCGCCGTGGCCATAAGCCTGCGTTTGAAACGCTCTTGTTCGACGGGATCCTCCGGCACGACAAATTCGTCATCGTTGAGGCTTGCCTCGTCTTCAGAGGAGGCATATAATTATCGTCCTCACTTCTGTCTGCCGTTCTCTCATGAGGGCTGGCTTCTCCATCTCTCCTGTGCCGAATCTTGGCTGAGGTGGTTGTCTTCGGCACTGTCCGGGGTGTTATTATCTCCCGTGCCGGAATCACCATTTGCTTTGGCAGGATTTGAGCGCGGCGCGCTCGACGCTGGCGCTTAGGCTGCTTCTTGGAGGGGTCATCCTCCGCTGTTCCAACGCCATTTCCTTCTTTTGGGGTGTCCACCATGTATATATCATATGACGAGGTGGCTTTCCAGTGCCCTATAGGCGTTGGTTCATGATCGTCTCCTGCATCGGCGTCCATATCCTCGATGTCTTCGGAGTCGAAGTCGAGCATGTCGGTTAAATCATCGACAGTGGCGACGAAGTGGGTGGTGGGTGGGCTTTTAATTTCTTCATCAGCCGCGTCCCAACCTTGCTGACCATAGTCCGGCCAGGGCTCTCCTGATAAAGAGAGAGACTTTAGTGAATTCAGAATATCGCCGAAGGGCGAGTGCTGAAAGATGTCCGCGGCGGTGAACTCCATGATCGGCGCCCAATCGGGTTCGATCGGTAGGGGCGCGGAGGGCTCGGAGTCTGGAGAGGAGTCCGGCTCCTTGGAGTCACGGGCTTCGCAGAGAATAGGGCTGGTGTTCGGCTCGATCGCCGTAGAGATTGCAGCCCCCGAGGCGGTGTCCAACCACCCATCCTCGATTGGCGCAGTTGGCTCCGAATTAAGGGTCGGAGCTGATGCGGGTGCGGCCTCCAGGGCACTGTTCGGCGGCAGAGCTAGATCATGCCCATCGTGACAGTGCGGCGCGCTCGGCTGCGGCTCGAATCCGTCGAAGATCAAGTCTCCGCGGAGGTCCGCTGTGTAGTTTAAACTTCCAAATCTGACCTGACGGCCAGGGGCGTAGCTTTCGATCTGCTCCAGATGGCCAAGCGAATTGGCCCGCAGTGCAAAGCCGCCAAATACGAAGATCTGTCGGGGAGAAAAGTCTCACCCTGGATCGCATCGTCGTTGATGATCGGAGGAGCCATCGGGCCTAAAAGTGACGACACAGAGGAACTCTCAATGAAAGCACCAATGTCGGTGTCAAAACGGCGGATCTCGGGTAGGGGGTCCAAACTGTGCGTCTAGGCGGATGGTAACAGGAGGCAGGGACACAATGTTTTACCCAGGTTCGGGCCCTCTTGATGGAGGTAAAACCCTACGTCCTGCTTGATTAATATTGATGATATGGGTAGTACAGGAGTAGATCTACCACGAGATCAGAGAGGCTAAACCCTAGAAGCTAGCCTATGGTATGATTGTTGTCCGTCCTGCGGACTAACACCCTCCGGTTTATATAGACACCGGAGAGGGCTAGGGTTACACAGAGTCGGTTACAATGGTAGGATATCTACATATCCGTATCGCCATGCTTGCCTTCCACGCCAAGGGAAGTCCCTTCCGTACACGGGACGGTGACTTCAATCTTGTATCTTCATAGTCCAGGAGTCCGGCCGAAGGTATAGTCCGGCTATCCGGACACCACCTAATCCAGGACTCCCTCAATCTCTCTATGTAATCGAGTCCGTGAGCTATATATAATAAAGATTAGTGTTGAGTCAAGGGCTTGATTATTTTGCCATGATCTTGGGTGAATAAAAGGAAAGAGAAAAAGAATAAAAAGAAACAAAGAGTTCATATTGATCTTATTGAGAGTAATGACTTCACATAGAAAGAGTATGATGATTAAAAGTTGTTGGGAGTTGGCAGACATAGCTTTGGCCATTGTTGCAATTAATAGGAAGTAATAAGGAAAGAGAGGTTTTCACATATAGATATATTATCATTGACATCTTTTATGATTGGGAGCACTCATTAAAATATGACATGCTAAAGAGTTGATGTTGGACAAGGAAGACAACGTAATGAGTTATGTCTTTCTTATATCTGAGATAAAGTATGTTGTCATGGATCCTCTAACTTGTTGAGCTTGCCTTTCCCCCTCATGCTAGCCAAATTCTCAGCACCAAGTAGAAATACTACTTGTGCTTCCAAATACCCTTAAACCAGTTTTGCCATGAGAGTCCACCATATCTACCTATGGATTGAGTAAGATCCTTCAAGTAAGTTGTCATCGGTGCAAAGCAATAAAAATTGCTCTAAATATGTATGATTGATTGGTGTGGGAGAAATAAGCTTTATACGATCTTGTGATGTGGAAGTAATAAAAGCGACGGACTGCATAATAAAGGTTCATATCACAAGGGGCAATATAAAGTGACGTTCTTTCGCATTGAGATTTTATGCATCCAACCATAAAAGCGCATGGCAACCTCTGCTTCCCTCTGCGAAGGCTATCCTTTATTATTATCTTCTACCTTATGCAAGAGTCACGGTGATCTTCACCTTTCCTTTTTCATTTTATCCTTTGGCAAGATCAGCATGTTGGAAAGAACATGATATATATATCTAATTGGATGTAGGGGAGCATGAACCATTATTGTTGACATTACCCTTGAGGTAAAAGGTTGTGGGGCAAAACTATAAGCCACTATCTTTCTCTGTGTTCGATTAAAACTCCGTAACCACAAGTATTGCGTGAGTGTTAGCAATTATGAAGGACTAAATGATAGTTGAGTATGTGGACTTGCTTTTTAGCTCTGACATAGACTCTTCGATGTTATGATAAATTGCAATTGCTTCAATGACTGAGATTATAGTTTGTCGGAGCCCAATAAGGTTTATGATTTATACTTTTGCATTGTGAATAGATCATCACTTGAACATAAGTAATCATATGACAAAATCTATATATGTTGCTGTTATGAGAATAATCATGATGCCTTCATGTCCGTATTTTATTTTTATCGACGCCTCTACCTCTAAACATGAGGACATATTTATTGTTATCGGCTTTTCGCTTGAGGACAAGTGAGGTCTAAGCTTGGGGGAGTTGATACATCCATTCATATGCATTACATCTTTTATAAATGACAATTGTCATTATTGTTATCACAAATGGACATAGTGCTAGTTATTTTTTTAATCATCTTTTATTTTTCTTAAGCGACCTTGAGAGGACCGCTCGCAGCGATCCGTAAGCTTGGGGGATTGATATGTCCATTTCCTCATCCAAGCATTTATCGATATCGTATCTGTATCGCATTATGGTATGCTTTTTTATACTGACCATACTCACTAATACTTACTGGCTATTTCTCTGCTTTTTAAAGGTTTACATGAGAGTGGAGTACACTGCCGGCCAGCTGGAATTCTGGTCTAGGAGACAGGGAAGGAAATAACTATAAGCGCACGATATATATTTGTGCAATACTCATCAACTGAGTCCTGAAACTCACGGCACGGTCTGTAATTATAGAGGATAGAAGAAAATATCCGTGCAGAATGAAGGCCAGGGCCGAGCCAGCTCCTCCCGTCACGAGGAGGGGGTCAGCCCCCCAAAGGCAGCGCCCTATCAATATCTAGTGGGCCCCTGGTGTGCAGGTTCTTGCGCCCGCTCCGTTACGGTCACTAATTTCCTCATATTATTGCAACATAGAGGTATTCTTAGTATGTCATATGATCCTGTCAGCACGAGGAATCGATGGATCTGTGCTGCGCAATCATACTGCTAGTAGCTCCGCAGATGCTGTGTTTTAAGTATACTATTAAGGCGGCATAATCTTGTCGTCTCTCTGGATGAGGGGAGACATTCATCACCATTGTCATGACACATGCTTATCATCATAATCGGGAGAGGTTGACATCTTCCTATCGAATCATATCACAGCACCAAGGCTCATCTCCAATCACTAGTTCATCTCTTGTTCATTCTTGTCTCAAGCTCCGATGGTAGCTATGTAGTATGCTAGTAAGATGTTGATACATCCTTGCACTTGAAGCTAGTTTGCTATGATATGGTGGAAATATTCTATTTGTCTTAGATACATAGTGCATATTATTAATCACTCTCCTAGATATGACCTACGGATAATTCTGTTGGAGTTAACTTACGCTTGGGGTTTATCGTCGTGAGTTTATTCGGGAATACAAGGAGTATGCAAGATTCGGCGTTATTGAGTAGTCATTATAGGGATTTATGGGGCTTATAGTTTGCTCTACAACTACATCAGTTAATGTCAATCATTTTTGCTAGTCTCTCAAAATATCCAATATTAATATATATTATTTGTTTTTCTTTCCACTTGATGTTCTTTGCAATATGATAAATATTTGATTTAATTATGTTATTGTGTGTATATGTATTTTTTTTTTTTTTTTTTTTTTTTTTTTTTTTTTTTTTTTTTTCACCATGGACACGCTGCATAAGGTAGAAGATAATAATAAAAGATAGGCCCTTCGCAGAGGGAAGCAGAGGTTGCCATGCGCTTTTATGGTTGGATGCATAAAATCTCAATGCGAAAGAACGTCACTTTATATTGCCCCTTGTGATATGAACCTTTATTATGCAGTCTGTCGCTTTTATTACTTCCACATCACAAGATCGTATAAAGCTTATTTCTCCCACACCAATCAATCATACATATTTAGAGCAATTTTTATTGCTTTGCACCGATGACAACTTACTTGAAGGATCTTACTCAATCCATAGGTAGATATGGTGGACTCTCATGGCAAAACTGGTTTAAGGTATTTGGAAGCACAAGTAGTATTTCTACTTGGTGCTGAGAATTTGGCTAGCATGAGGGGGAAAGGCAAGCTCAACAAGTTAGAGGATCCATGACAACATACTTTATCTCAGATATAAGAAAGACATAACTCATTACGTTGTCTTCCTTGTCCAACATCAACTCTTTAGCATGTCATATTTTAATGAGTGCTCCCAATCATAAAAGATGTCAATGATAATATATCTATATGTGAAACCTCTCTTTCCTTATTACTTCTATTAATTACATGTGAATTTGGTATTCGTTGGATATTTTGATAAGATGTATGTTGTCTAGCCTCTAGCGGTGTTATGTGAACATCGACTACATAACACTTCACCATTATTTGGGCCTAGAGGAAGGCATTGGGAAGTAATAAGTAGATGATGGTTGCTAGAGTGACAGAAGCTTAAGCCCTAGTTTATGTGTTGCTTCGTGATAAGTGTCATGAGGGCTGCCATAGATTTCGGCTTTTCCTGTCCTAGGTGCCGTGCAAGCCACTCGTCGCGGATGTTATGCTTGAAGGCTGCTAGGGCCTCTGCGTCCGGACAGTCGACGATTTGATTTTTCTTGGTTAGGAACCGTGTCCAGAATTGTCTGGCCGATTCCTCTGGCTGCTGAATTATGTGGCTAAGGTCATCGGCGTCTGGTGGTCGCACATAAGTGCCCTGGAAATTGTCGAGGAATGCGGCTTCCAGGTCCTCCCAACAACCAATTGATTCTGCTGGCAAGCTGTTAAGCCAATGCCGAGCTGGTCCTTTAAGCTTGAGTGGGAGGTATTTGATGGCGTGGTCATCACCGCGGGCCATGTGGATATGAAGGAGATAGTCCTCGATCCATACCGCAGGATCTGTTGTGCCATCATATGATTCGATGTTCACGGGTTTGAAACCCTCAGATGCATTATGTGGGTGGGTCGGCGCCTCTGTATTGGGCGTATATATCACAACCCGAAGTCATCACTATACGACTGCATTTTTGTCTATTGATGTACGGTATACCGCCGTTCACTGCCGGGATTGAAACTTCGATGTTCGGATACTAGAGAGATTGAGGGATCTTCATGTGAGGATATTGCGTGCCTCTGTTGGTGTCGACGCAGCTCAAATGAGCTTTGTCTACTGTGTTCGGCCCGGCCGGATCTGTATGAGTACCGTCTCGTGCCGTGGGGCGCCCACGCGATCCGTAGATCGAATCTTGTTTGCCTTGCCTTGTCCTCCAATATATCTCGCAGGTCTGGCGCATTTTCCCGTGCCTTGGTATTTTTTGAGCGGCGCCGGGGTGCGACTTGAGTGGAGGGCCGAGAGGCTTCTCTGTCGCGGCCACGGGGTGGCCGATCGGCCGCATCATGCGCTGGTGATGTAGGTTTAGGTGCTTCCTCCTCTAGTCGGGGTAGCAACCTGCGCTTTGGGTCTCTCTATAGGGTTCGGTAGTTCAACCGTGGCGCTTGTGGTGTACTTTGGATGGGTCGGGCGATGTATATATCTTCCCTATTCGGCCCGCAAGAGATTTAGTTCCATCTAGGTGGGTCTTTAGCAAATACCTTGATCCAGCTCTAAGTTGTTTGATGGACTCTTTTGTTGTTTCTTGAGAGGCCTGCATCGCGCCTCGCTGTGCCCCAGTTTGAGCTTGCTTGTATTATTAGAACGCATACCTTCGGTAGGGGTGTTGATACGTCAGGAACGAATAATTCACAACTGCCAGTAGGACTCTCCGATAGGGGCTAGCTGACTAAGGGTTTATTTCAGGCCTTTCTGATCTCTCGTGGTGCAGTATTTATCTTGTGAAGGCCTTTACGCCATCGTTCCTTCATCATATGAGTGGATAAGCATATAATGCTAGCGTAACCTCAGGGGTTTTTTGATACCTCACACACTTTTGTCCATCCAAGAGGGCCGCGATCCTGGCCTACAAACATCTATGGATGGCTGGCCTGTGCCTTTCTGCCATTCTCCTCGTGCCGAAGTTTATGCTCGGATAGGTGGCCGTTGTCTTCCAGTACCCAGTCTGAGGACCCACCCTACGCGAGGTCCACTCGCGGGTTCCGGTGGACACCGGCTGTTATTCATTCCCGTGACGCCACTGGTGGTTTTTTCATTGAAAGTTGGAATCACCTATTTTCTTGTTGCTTCGTTATGGCAGGTTTAGGCCTAATTTTACTTGTCCTGCGGCATGGCAAGCCGGGCTAGGCAACTGGCGTCGCTCAGGTGGACCTGCTTTAAGGCTGTCTCTCTCTCGCGAGCCCGGGGGTCATGACAGATTTCTTCGTTTTGGGCTTTGCCACTGGCGGGGCAATCGCTGGGCCTCGGGTAGACGAAAGCTACGCCCTCCCGCTCGTTTCCGAACCGTCCATTTCCAGCTTCTTTTGGGGTTCAGGATTCACAGGGTAAGTTATATAATAAACTACATCGCAACGAGCGTGGCTGGAAACCTCTCGGGGAGTACTTTGACACGTTGGGTAACGGATATTCGAGGCGTTGGTCCTGAGGATAGCCGACGCGCGTCTCCTGCAGTGCGGCGTGCCAGTACTCTCCTGGAATCGTATTTGCGGCAATGTCGAAGTCCGAGCATGGTATGGCTTTAAATCGACTCTCTGACCGGCTCCGGAGACGAAGTGGGGTGGCTGGGTGGGGACGTTTCATTTCTTCATCAGCCGCGTCCCAACCTTGCTGACCATAGTCCGGCCAGGGCTCTCCTGATAAAGAGAGAGACTTTAGTGAATTCAGAATATCACCGAAGGGCGAGTGCTGAAAGATGTCCGCGGCGGTGAAATCCATGATCCGCGCCCAATCGGGTTCGATCGATAGGGGCGCGGAGGGGCTCTGAGTCTGGAGAGGAGTCCGGCTCCTTGGAGTCACGGGCTTCGCAGAGAATAGGGCTGGTATTCAGCTCGATCGCGGTAGAGATTGCAGCCCCCGAGGCGATGTCCAACCACCCATCCTCGATTGGCGCAGTTCGCTCCAAATTAATGGTCGGAGCTGATGCGAGTGCGGCCTCCAGGGCACTGTTCGGCAGCAGAGCTAGATCATGCCCATCGTGACAGTGCGGCGCGCTCGGCTGCGGCTCGAATCCGTCGAAGATCAAGTCTCCCCGGAGGTCCGCTGTGTAGTTTAAACTTCCAAATCTGACCTGGCGGCCAGGGGCGTAGCTTTCGATCTACTCCAGATGGCCAAGCGAATTGGCCCGCAGTTCAAAGCCGCCAAATACGAAGATCTGTCCGGGGAGAAAAGTCTCACCCTGGACCGCATCGTCGTTGATGATCGGAGGAGCCATAGGGCCTAAAAGTGACGACACAGAGGAACTCTCAATGAAAGCACCAATGTCGGTGTCAAAATCGGCGGATCTCGGGTAGGGGGTCTCAAACTGTGCGTCTAGGCGGATGGTAACAGGAGACGAGGGACACAATGTTTTACCCAGGTTCGGGCCCTCTTGATGGAGGTAAAACCCTACGTCCTGCTTGATTAATATTGATGATATGGGTAGTACAGGAGTAGATCTACCACGAGATCAGAGAGGCTAAACCCTAGAAGCTAGCCTATGGTATGATTGTTGTCCGTCCTGCGGACTAACACCCTCCGGTTTATATAGACACCGGAGAGGGCTAGGGTTACACAGAGTCGGTTACAATGGTAGGATATCTACATATCCGTATCGCCATGCTTGCCTTCCACGCCAAGGGAAGTCCCTTCCGTACACGGGACGGTGACTTCAATCTTGTATCTTCATAGTCCAGGAGTCCGGCCGAAGGTATAGTCCGGCTATCCGGACACCACCTAATCCAGGACTCCCTCAATCTCTCTATGTAATCGAGTCCGTGAGCTATATATAATAAAGATTAGTGTTGAGTCAAGGGCTTGATTATTTTGCCATGATCTTGGGCGAATAAAAGAAAGAGAAAAATGGAATGAAAGAAACAAAAAGTTCATATTGATCTTATTGAGAGTAATGACTTCACATAGGAAGAGTATGATGATTAAAAGTTGTTGGGAGTTGGCAGACATAGCTTTGGTCATTGTTGCAATTAATAGGAAGTAATAAGGAAAGAGAGGTTTTCACATATAGATATATTATCATTGACATCTTTTATGATTGGGAGCACTCATTAAAATATGACATGCTAAAGAGTTGATGTTGGACAAGGAAGACAACGTAATGAGTTATGTCTTTCTTATATCTGAGATAAAGTATGTTGTCATGGATCCTCTAACTTGTTGAGCTTGCTTTCCCCCTCATGCTAGCCAAATTCTTAGCACCAAGTAGAAATACTACTTGTGCTTCCAAATACCCTTAAACCAGTTTTGCCATGAGAGTCCACCATATCTACCTATGGATTGAGTAAGATCCTTCAAGTAAGTTGTCATCGGTGCAAAGCAATAAAAATTGCTCTAAATATGTATGATTGATTGGTGTGGGAGAAATAAGCTTTATACGATCTTGTGATGTGGAAGTAATAAAAGCGACGGACTGCATAATAAAGGTTCATATCACAAGGGGCAATATAAAGTGACGTTCTTTCGCATTGAGATTTTATATATCCAACCATAAAAGCGCATGGCAACCTCTGCTTCCCTCTGCGAAGGGCCTATCCTTTATTATTATCTTCTACCTTATGCTAGAGTCATGGTGATCTTCACCTTTTCTTTTTCATTTTATCCTTTGGCAAGCTCAGCATGTTGGAAAGAACATGATATATATATATATAATTGGATGTAGGGGAGCATGAACCATTATTGTTGACATTACCCTTGAGGTAAAAGGTTGTGGGGCAAAACTATAAGCCCCTATCTTTCTCTGTGTCCGATTAAAACTCCGTAACCACAAGTATTGCGATGAGTGTTAGCAATTATGAAGGACTAAATGATAGTTGAGTATGTGGACTTGCTTTTTAGCTCTGACATAGACTCTTTCCGATGTTATGATAAATTGCAATTGCTTCAATGACTCAGATTATAGTTTGTCGGAGACCAATAAGGTTTATGATTTATACTCTTGCATTGTGAATAGATCATCACTTGAACATAAGTAATCATATGACAAAATCTATATATGTTGCTGTTATGAGAATAATCATGATGCCTTCATGTCCATATTTTATTTTTATCGACGCCTCTACCTCTAAACATGAGGACATATTTATTGTTATCGGCTTTTCGCTTGAGGACAAGCGAGGTCTAAGCTTGGGGGAGTTGATATGTCCATTTTGCATCAAGCTTTTATATCGATATTTATCGCATTATGGACTGTTATTTTACTCTATATCACAATACTTATGGCTATTCTCTCTTATTTTACAAGGTTTACATAAAGAGGGAGAATGCCGGCAGCTGGAATTCTGGTCTGGAAAAGGAGCAAATATTAGAGACCTATTCTGTGCAACTCCAAAAGTCCTGAAACTCCACGGAACGTCTTAAAAGAAATAAAGAAAAATCCATGCCAAAGATGAAGGCCAGGGGGCCCACACCCTCCTCACGAGGGTGGGGGGCGCCCCCCCTAGGGCACGCCCCCTACCTCATGGGCCCACTGGTGGCTCTCCGATGCCCATCTTCGGGACAAGACTCCGCCGCCACGAGGCGGAACCTTGGCGGATCCAATGTAGAGCTCCGGCAGAGCTGTTCTACCGGGGAAACTTCCCTCCGGGAGGGGGAAATCATCACCATTGTCATCACCAATGCTCCTCTCATCGGGAGAGGGAAATCTCCATCAACATCTTCACCAGCACCATCTCATCTCCAAATCCTAGTTCATCTCTTGTATCCAATTCTTGTCTCAAAGTCCGGGATTGGTGCTAGTAGGTTGCTAGTAGTGTTGATTACTCCTTGCAGTTGATGCTAGTTGGTTGATTTGGTGGAAAATCATATGTTCAGATCCTATATGCATATTATTACCCCTCTGATTATGAACACGAATATGCTTTGTGAGTACTTACGTTCGTTCCTGAGAACAAGGGAGAAGTCTTGCTATGAGTAGTCATGTGAATTTGGTATTCGTTGGATATTTTGATAAGATGTATGTTGTCTAGCCTCTAGCGGTGTTATGTGAACATCGACTACATAACACTTCACCATTATTTGGGCCTAGAGGAAGGCATTGGGAAGTAATAAGTAGATGATGGTTGCTAGAGTGACAGAAGCTTAAGCCCTAGTCCATATGTTTCATGCTATGGTTAGGTTTACCTTAATACTTTTGTTGTAGTTGCAGATGCTTGCAATAGAGGTTAATCATAAGTGGGATGCTTGTTCAAGTAAGAACAGCACCCAAGCACCGGTCCACCCACATATCAACTTATCAAAGTATCGAACGCAAATCATATGAACGTGATGAAAACTAGCTTGACGATATTCCCATGTGTCCTCGGGAGCGCTTTTCCTATTATAAGAGTTTGTTCCGGCTTGTCCTTGGCTACAAAAGGATTGGGCCCCCTGGCTGCACTTCATTTACTTTTGTTACTTGTTGCTCGTTACAATCTATCTTATCACAAAACTATCTGTTACCACTTATTTCAGTACTTGCAGAGAATACTTTGCTGAAAACCGCTTATCATTTCCTTCTGCTCCTCGTTGGGTTCGACACTCTTACTTATCGAAAGGACTACAATAGATCCCCTATACTTGTGGGTCATCAGACCCTCCCAAGGGTACAAGATCATAGCTGAGGTAACAAGCTACTCGTCAAAGTCCAAGCGGTACTACTAGTAAGACAGATGTCTCACCTGCAAAACATAAATAAAGCAAACGTGAGTACAAAGGTACTCAGCAAGACTTACATCAGATCCTATCATACATGCATTTGTATCAAGAAGGTAATGTGGGGTTTAGTTGCAGCAAGCCAGCTTTGACTCAGTGGCTATCATGTTCTACGACTACGAGAAACTTCTTTGAGGTGAGGCAACGCACACGATTCCACTAATCACCACATCAATACACTACTATGGATTCATCCCCGTCTCTCTACGAGAAGGCCATCCATAGCACTCACACTTGCCTTGAGCTTTTTAGAGTATCCACTTTAAGTTGTCTATGTACCACGTAAGCATCCAAGAAGTCCATAACCAAGGACACGGCTATTCGAATAGATCATGATAACCCTGTAGGGGTGTACTTCTTCACACACGCTCTCACCACTTATCACCATGTACACGTAATGTATCTCGGCAACCTTCAAGCGGAAGCCTGGCGAGGGTGTCGGCCACGACCTGACTAACCACACAAGACTCTAGTCCAGGTTTATCGCCTATTCGGGTTCCATCCGCAAGGAGATCCGGTCGGGGTTTCGCTCACGGCCCCAAACGATGTGTGCAGGGTTCCCGAGCCCACCATCCGGGCGCCACTCGATACACTGGGCCACGTGTGCCTAGTCTGTCCCAAGTCCACCCTGCCGGGTGCCACTCGGTAGAAAAATAGCACTACCTAGAAACACGAGAAACTAGTTGCAACTCGTGGACAGAGATCAAGTTGGCTAATAAGTAGAGAGGGGTCGAGTTACCGGAACCCAATGTGTTGAAGTAGCTAGACATTGGACAACATACACAGAAATCAGTGCTTAAGGACGGTTCTAGTGAGACAACCCACCATGTACTCCTACATGGCCTCTGGCTGCTACCTATACCAAATCGTGTTCACACACTTAGCTCTCAGCATCAGAACATATCATAACACTCCAATCCATTCCCAATGAATCAGACCTGACACAACTCTAAGCAATAGCAGGCATGGCATGGTAGGAACACAACATGGCTCATTCAACTCCTACACATGCTAGTGGGTATCAACTATTTACTGTGGCAATGACAGGTCATACAAAGGAATGGGTTCAACTACCGCAGCATAAAGTAGCAGTTGAATCTTTGTTGTCCTAATGCAATAAAAGAGAGCAGGAGCGAGAGAGTGGGATTGTATCGGAATGAACAAGGGGGTTTGCTTGCCTGGTAGATTAACAGGGGGCACTGCTCCATTGACAGGTACTCTGGATCGGTCTCCGGAGCAGGACCTATCAAGAAGGAACATTGTCGGCAATCAAAACACAAGCATATGCAACAATATGATCCATGAACATGGCATGAAGATGTGATGCTGTTTGTGTTAATGCATCTAGCATTCATTTGCATGAAGTCCATTTGAACCAAAGATTCAAATGCAACTCCAAATAAGCCTTTATAAATGCCATTCATGTGTTTTCTCATATACAGCATGTATAAGTTCGTTTTTCATGCATGAAACTAGTCTAGATGGATAGATTGAACTTTTCTGATCATTTTTCATATATAAATTATTTCAATCTGAGCTACGGTTGAATTTCTATGAATTTTAGAAGTTTATATCATTTTCTGGATTTTCCAGATTTATTTAAAACTAGAAAATGAATAACTGCATCAGCACTGTGTCATGCCTGCGTCAGCAGGTCAGCGGCGCTGACTGGGTCAAACTTGACATGTGGGTCCCATGTGTCAGTGTTTGTGGCTAATCCTAAATTAAATTAAACCTAAACTGGTTTAGTTAATGGGGTTGTCCCCACGCATCAGTGACCCAGGGTGGTCAAACCCTGGTCAGACGGGGTCAAACCCGGTCAACCGGGGCTAACCCCGCTGGCGACTCGACGCCCTCGAGGCCTGACGCGGCGGTGGCCTGCGGGATTGCGTCTCCGGCGACCAAATGGGCCGCGGAGACCATCTCCGAGGAGCTGGTGCTCGCGCGCATCCATCGGTGCCCTCTGTTTCACCGGAGGCGGCCTATATCGACGGCGGCGACCACTTGGGCGGCGGCCGGAGTTCGGCGGGGAGGGGAGAAGGGGCTACGGTGCACGGCAGGGGCCGGGGTTGGTCGCGTTCGTCTCCTGGAGACGTGCTGACCACGATGGTGTGCTCGGTTGCAGGTGCCCGTAGGTGTTGCTGCGGTGGCGACATGGCCGGTGGTGAGGTGCTACGGCCGTGGTGGGGAAAGGGGGCTACGGCGCGAGAACGGAGGAACGGGGAGAAGGAAACGGAGCAGAAGCTCACTACGGACTCGACGGGCTTGACGGCGACCTCAGGGACGCACTGGAGACGGCGGGGCGGCGAAGACGATCTCCGGTGGTCGGGGATGAAAAAGACGGCGGTGACGGTGTTCCAGGGCCTCCCGCGGCGCGTGGCTCGATGGACACGAAGTAGGCGTCGTGGCGGAGCTTGCAGACATGGAGAGAGGGCGAGGGGGAGGAGGTAGCTACGAAGGCGACCAGCTGCGGCGGCGGCAGCGCTCGGGCACGGTGAGAGAGAGCGAGGGAGAGGAGGGGAGGCCACGGGGGAGAGGGAGAGAGGTGCGGGGCGGCGCGTGGCATCTCCAGAGAGACACGGGAGGAAGCAGAGAGGTAGGAGGTGCCCGGGCGCGTGGCCGCGCGCGCCAGGCGCGTGCCCCCGTCCTGCTGGCGCGAGGAACGGGATGACTGGCGTGGCCAGCTGGCTGGGCCGGCCTGCTGGGTCGCACAGTGCCAGGCCGCAGGTAGGTCCAGGTAAGGTTTTTTCCTTTTTTGTTTTTCTTTTCGATTTTCTGACATTTGTTCTGAGTTAGTAAAATAGTAAATCAACTTATTTTATTCCGTAAATTTTAGTAGGGACTAGTTGGACCACTCCAAAGCCCCTCACCAAAATTGAGAAATATTGGACAATATTTTGTATATATAAAAATATTTATACAATGCAATAAATACTGGATTAATTCCAAATGGCCAAAATAAATATTTATGAGGTCCTGAAAAAATTTGTTTGAATTTTACCTCTGACCAATATTTTCAGAGAGCAACATGAACATTTTCTTGGACCTTTTTGGAGCAATTTTTATCTAGGTCATTTCCAGAAATGAATTCTAAGGGTTTCACAAATCCCCATTTCAAATTTAAATGAAGTTTAAACATGATGCACAAATGACTAGCTAGTCTAGGTCATACCAGAACTAGGGATGTGACAACTCGCCCCCACTCGAAAGAATCTCGTCCCGAGATTCAGGAGTCGGCGGAAAGAAAGTGGGGTACTCAAGTCGAAGACGATCTTCTCGCTCCCAGGTAGCTTCTCTCTCGGAATGATGAGACCACTAAACCTTGAGAAACTTGATGTTATGACGCCGGGTGACATGCTCTGCTTGATCAAGGATGCAAATAGGGTACTCTCGATATGTGAGGTTATCTTGGAGATCAAGCATTTCGTGGTCCACTCCACGGATGGGATGCGAGAAGCAACGCCTGAGTTGAGAGACGTGGAAGACATCATGTACTCGGGATAGATGTGGGGTAGTTCCAACTGGTAGGCAACCTCTCCTCGTTTAGCGAGAATGCGAAAAGGACCAATGTAATGAGGAGCCAACTTGCCTTAATACCGAAACGATGGGTACCCTTCAAAGGGGTAACCCAAAGGTAAGCTTTGTCGCCAACTTCATAAGCCACTTCCTTATGACGGCGGTCATACTGGCTCTTTTGACAAGATTGGGCTGTTTTCAAATTCTCACGAATGACGCGAACTTGTTCTTCTGCCTCCTGGATCATATCCAGTCCAAAGAATTGTATTTCACCGGTGTCTGACCAGTTCAAAGGTGTTCGACATCTTCGTCCATACAGAACCTCAAAAGGAGCTTCCTTGAGGCTGGATTGGTAGCTGTTGTTATAAGCAAACTCGGCGAACGGAAGACACTTCTCCCAATCCATACCGAATGAGATAACACAAGCTCTAAGCATGTCTTCGAGAATTTGGTTGACCCTTTCCACCTGACCACTTGATTGAGGGTGGAAAGCGGTACTGAAGGAAAGATGGGTGCCCATGGCAGTTTGGAAACTCTCCCAGAAATGAGAAGTGAAGAGACTACCACGGTCTGAATTGATCTCTAGTGAGACACCATGAAGTGACACTATTCAAGAAATATATAAGTCAGCGAGCTGACTAGCAGTGATACTCTCTCGAACAGGTAGGAAGTGAGCCACTCTGGAAAGACGATCAATGACTACGAAGATAGCATTATTCCCTCTCTTGGTCCTGGGAAAGCCGGTGATGAAGTCCATACCAACTTTATCCTATTTCCACTCAGGAATAGCTAAAGGTTGAAGGGTGTCAGCAGGCCTTTGATGGTCTGCCTTAACGCCACGACAAATGTCGCAGTTAGCAATAAACTGAGCAATTTCTCTCTTCATCCTAGTCCACCAGAACCTCTGGCGTAGGTCCTGATACATCTTAGTACTACCGGGATGAATCATGAGGTGAGATTCATGAGCCTCCTTAAGGATCAGTTGCCGAAGATGTTGCTTCTTGGGAACCACCAGACAGTTCTCGAAGAGAACAACACCTCGATCATCTATAGAGAAACTACCAGCAATACCCTTGGCAATTTTTCTCCTGATCCGGGTAATCCATGTATCATGCTTGTGGGCTTCTATGATATGATCCACAAGAGTAGGCTTCGCCACCAAGGTAGAAAGGAATCCTTGAGGAGCAATGTGAAGGTTAATCCTACAGAATTCCTCATGGAGAAGTGGTTGGCCCTGCTGCAACATGAGATTGTTGCAATAGGACTTATGACTTAGCGCATCAGCCATGACATTGCCCTTGCCTGGGGTGTATGTAATACCTAAGTCATAGTCTGAGATCAACTCCAACCAACATCTTTCCCTAAGGTTCAAATCTGGTTGGGTGAAAATATACTTGAGACTCTGGTGATCGGTGTAAATCTCGCAACATTTACCAAGAAGGTAATGTCGCCATGTCTTAAGTGCATAGACTACGGCTGCAAGCTCTAGATCATGTGTAGGGTAATTATCCTCATGTGGATGCAACTGTCGAGATGCATAGGCAATCACATGACGATCCTGCATAAGGATGCAACCTAGTCCCTGTCGTGAGGAATCACAATTGATAACAAAGTCCTTAGTGAAATCTGGTGGCACAAGTATGGGAGCAGAAGTCAAGCGTCTTTTCAGTTCCTGAAAACTATACTCACACTGTGGTGACCACTCAAACTTTTTATCTTTCTTGAGAAGTTCCATGAGAGGTTTGGCCACTTTGGAGAAGTTCTCAACGAAGCGGAGACAATAATTGGCCAGACCAAGGAAACTCCTAACTTGCTTAACTATTTCAGGTGGAGTCCAATCAAGAACGGCTTAAACTCTCTCAGGATTGACAGCAATGCCGTTACCAGATATCATGTGGCCTAGGTAGGTCACTTCTGGCAACCAAAATTCGCACTTGGAGAACTTGGCATAAAGGGGGTGCTCTCTGAGTTTCTCTAACACAAGTCTAAGATGTTTGGCATGCTCTTCCTCGTTCTTCGAGTAAATAAGGATATCATCGAGGTAAACCACGACGAACTTATCTAAGTACTCCATGAAGATCGAGTTCCTCAAGCGGGAGAATGTAGCTGGTGCATTGGTTAGACCAAAGGACATGAAGGTGTACTCGTACTGGCTATAACGAGTGACAAAAGTCGTCTTAGGAATGTCCCCATTTCTGTTCTTGATTTGGTGGTAGCCTAACCTCATATCCATCTTTGAAAAGACCGAGGATCTAGCGAGCTAATCATACAGGTCGTTGATCCTGGGGAGCGGATACTTGTTCTTGATTGTGACCAAATTAACGGGACGATGATCTACAACCATCCGGTCCGTACCATCCTTCTTCTTGACGAAGAGGATGGGGCAAGCCCAGGGAGAAGAACTAGGACGGATGAAACCCTTTTGCAAGGATTCATCAAGTTGTTTCTTAAGCTCAGCTAGTTCTAAGGGTGCCATCTTGTAAGGTCTCCTAGAGATAGGAGCAGTTCCTGGGATAAGATCTATGACAAAATCTACATCTCTGGCAGGCGGAATACCTGGCAGTTCCTCTGGAAAGACATCCGGAAAGTCACGGAGTACTGGGATATCTTCAAGGTCTGGGAGAGGGCTGGCATTAAGAGAGTAGAGTTGACGCTTTGCAACTCTGGAGGAGACAGTGACTATCTTGCCAGATGAGTGTGTAAGATGAACAGACCTGGTGAAACAATCAATCTTGGCATGATGAGCTGTCATCCAGTCCATACCCAAGATGATGTTATTATCTGAAGACTGGAGGGCTACAAGTGATGCAAGGAATACAAGTCTGTCAATAAGGATTTCATTACCATGGCTTATTCTGGTAGTTTGCCATCTAGACCCTGGAGTTTGGATTTCAAGTGGAGTTGGCATAACACAAAATGACATGTCATGCAAACGAGCATAGCCTTCAGAGATGAAGGAGTGAGATGCTCCGGTATCGAACAGAACCGAAGCTCGATGACAGTTGACAAGGAGTGTACCAAGAACGACATCCGGATCATCATGAGCGTTTTTAGCTGAGACGTGATGCACACATCCACGTTCAGTGGGAGCTGACTTGACACTAAACACCTTGCGTGATGGCTTACCACAGCCAACAGACTTCTCAGGCAGGGGTGGAGCATAGTTGGTTTGAGAGCAGTCACGGGCATAGTGTCCTGGCTCTCCGCATGTGAAACAAGTCCCTGAGGTAGGACATGGACCCGCATTGACAAGCGGTCTACCAATAGGCCTCGGTAGAGCATACTGCTGAACTGGGTGAGGCGCCACATAAGAGGGCCTCGGTGAATAACCGGGTGGAAGAGCGGAGTTCGGAACCCAAATCCGACGATTCTGAGAACTAGAACCGAAGGAAGAACCCAAATCACGGGTGTGCTTATGAGACTCCTCGTAAGTGAGCTGAGCTATCTCTGCGTTAATGGCCTTGTTCACAAGAGCCTGGAATGTATTGCAATGATGCAAGTGGAGATCACGACGCAACTTGGGGTTGAGACCCTTCCAAAACCTAGCCTGCTTCTTGGTGTATGTGGACACCTCCTCTGTAGCATAGCCGTCCAGGTTCTCAAACTCTCTACTGTAAGCATCAACAGCCACCTTATCCTGGGTGAAACTACAGAACTCTTCTCTCTTATGGTCAATGAGGGCTTGAGGAATGTGATGCTCGCGAAAAGCCTCAGTGAAATCTCTCCAGGTGGGTATCTGGCCAGCTGGAAGCATAGCCACCAAAGACTAGCAGGTCCTTCCAAGTGATATGCAGCATAGGTGACCTTGTCACCTTCAGCTAAGCTCGCGGAATACAGCTTGTGTGCGATACTACGGAGCCAGTCATCTGCATCAAGTGGTTCAATGGAATGATGGAAGGTAGGTGGTTTCAAACCAATGAAATCATAGATGGTCGCTGACTCTTTGCACTGGGGTGCGGTGTTCTTCTCGATACGTGCTAACAAGCAGTTAGACTCACGCTTGTTCCTCTCCATCTCTAACATGAACTCTTCCAACGAAGACTGGTCGGGAGGATCCTCATCCCTACCATCTCCGTGGTTCCGGCTACGAGCAACAAAACTTCGATTAACTGACGACATCCTGAAGAACCAACCAAGGAAACAAGGATGGATTCAGCACCTACTATAGGATGCAGAAGGTAGCACAAGAAATTAGTATCTCTCAAACTCCTAGGACAATTCCGGCAGTATAATGGCAGTAAAATGCTCAAAATGAGACATTCTGCAAAAGACGGGGCAGCACCAAACTCAACATCATCACTCAAGGTTCTGTGATAGTACTAAACAGACTACACCGGAAATACTCGAAAGCTGGAATATGACTCTGATCAACCAATCCTAAGAGAGTACAGAGTAGTAACTCATGATCCTGATAGATGGAAGAGAAGGCCTAGTTCCTTAACCCCGTAGGAAGGTAGGATGACTCAAATCAGAATGCATAAGGTATAAGGAGTAAAAAGAGCCTTACGTTCCCTTCCACAATCAATTCCTCAACTTCGACCAGGTTGGCTTGGTAATCCCACAGGCAGTCAGGCTCTGATACCAAAGCTGTCAGGACCACGATTCTAAGTCACACCGATCTAGCATGTAACACATCATATCACTTTGCGGCCTCACGCACGGTATTCCCATGGGTATCGCCTTACCTGGCCCGAAACCGTTTGAGCCTTTTCGCTCATGTATATGATAGTGTTGCTAGCATCCATATGACAGAGAACCCGGGCCGACATGACTAGTCGTGAACCCAAAGTGGCACTAACTTACGGGAACAGGCATACATGAAACAACATCGAGCATGTCGGTCATCAGCGTGTGAATCCGGGCTGTAGCAACTGGGCTAACAAGACTCCGGGAATCCGGGCTGTAGCAGGCTAGCAGGACTCCGGAAGTCACCGCGTGACATTTCCCCAAAGGGATAGACACAGGAACAAAGTGAATCAGATGCCGGCCAGTCTAAGTGTTCCGGAGCAGTAGTGCTGGGCTAGCAAGACTCTGGTAAACCGGGCTGTAGCGGACTACCATGGCTCAATGGAAGCACTAGACTACATTTCCCCATAAGAGAGGCTACCAAGGATAAACAGCCAGGTTGTCGTATCCCACACATAGCAATAAACGTTACACATACGCATAACATGCAAGTATGTGCTGTACAACATGGCATCAGAACATAACGCAAACTCATATAGATAAAGGCCCAAAAGAGCCACATAGCATTAAATACAAACAGGGGTCACATGACCCATCATTCAGAGCATACAAGCATCGGAAGCATTACATGTCTGAGTACGGACAACTACAAAAGAAAAAGGCTGAGAAGCCTGACTATCTACAATACCCTCCCAAGGGTACAAGATCGTAGCTGAGGTAACAAGCTACTTGTCAAAGTCCAAGCGGTACTACTAGTGAGACAGATATCTCACCTTCAAAACATAAATAAAGCAAACGTGAGTACAAAGGTACTCAACAAGACTTACATCAGATCCTATCATACATGCATTTGTATCAAGAAGGTAATGTGGGGTTTAGTTGCAGCAAGCCAGCTTTGACTCAGTGGCTATCCTGTTCTATGACTATGAGAAACTTCTTTGAGCTGAGGCAGCGCACACGAGTCCACTAATCACCACATCAATACACTACTATGGAATCATCCCCGTCTCTCTACGAGAAGGCCATCCATAGCACTCACACTTGCCTTGAGCATTTTAGAATATCCACTTTAAGTTGTCTATGTACCACGTAAGCATCCAAGAAGTCCATAACCGAGGACATGGCTATTCGAATAGATCATGATAACCCTGCAGGGGTGTACTTCTTCACACACGCTCTCACCACTTATCACCATGTACACGTCATGTATCTCGGCAACCTTCAAGAGGAAGGCTGGCGAGGGTGTCGGCCACGACCTGACTAACCACACAAGACTCTAGTCCAGGTTTATCGCCTATTCGGGTTCCATCCACAAGCAGATCCGGCTGGGGTTTCGCTCACGGCCCCAAACGATGTGTGCAGGGTTCCCGAGCCCACCATCCGGGTGCCACTCAGTACACCGGGCCACGTGTGCCTAGTCTGTCCCAAGTCCACCCTGCCGGGTGCCACTTGGTAGAAAAATAGCACTACCTACAAACACCAGAAACTAGTTGCAACTCCTGGACAGAGATCAAGTTGGCTAATAACTCGAGAGGGGTCGAGTTACCGGAACCCAATGTGTGCTAGTAGCTAGTCATTGGACAACATACACAGAACTCAGTGCTTAAGGACGGTTCCAGTGAGACAACCCACCATGTACTCCTACAAGGCCTCTCACTGCTACGTGTACCAAATCGTGTTCACACACTTAGCTCTCAGGATCTGAACATATCATAACAATCCAATCCATTCCCAATGAATTAGACCTGACAAAACTCTAAACAGTAGCAGGCATGGCATGGTAGGAACACAACATGGCTCATTCAACTCCTACACATGCTAGTGGGTTTCAACTATTTACTGTGGCAATGACTGGTCATGCAAAGGAATGGGTTCAACTACCGCAGGATAAAGTAGCAGTTGAATCGTTGTTGTCCTAATGCAATAAAAGAGAGCAGGAGCGAGAGAGTGGGATTGTAACGGAATGAACAAGGGGGGCACTGCTCCACTGACACGTACTCTGGATCGGTCTCCGGAGCAGGACCTATCGAGAAGGAACGGTGTCGGCAACCAAAACACAAGCATATGCAACAATATGATGCATGAACATGGCATGAAGATGTGATGTTGTTTGTGTTAATGCATCTAGCATTCATTTGCATGAAGTCCATTTGAACCAAAGATTCAAATGCAACTCCAAATAAGCCTTTATAAATGCCATTCATGTGTTTTCTCATATACAACTTGTATAAGTTGGTTTGTCATGCATGAAACTGGTACAGATGGATAGATTGAATTTTTCTGATCATTTTTCATATATACATTATTTCAATCTGAGCTACGGTTGAATTTCTATGAATTTTAGAAGTTTATATCATTTTTTGGATTTTCTTGATTTATTTAAAACCAGAAAATGAATAACTGCGTCAGCACTGCGTCATGCCTGTATCAGCAGGTCAGCAGCGCTGACTGGGTCAAACCTGACATGTGGGTCCCATGTGTCAGTGTCTGTGGCTAATCCTAAATTAAATTAAACCTAAACTGGTTTAGTTAATGGGGTTGGCCCCACGCGTCAGTGACCCAGGGTGGTCAAACCCTGGTCAGACGGGGTCAAACCCAGTCAACTAGGGCTAAACCCACCGGTGACTCGACGCCGGCGAGGCCAGACGCGGCGGCGGCCTGCGGGATTGCGTTTCCGGCGACCAAATGGGCCGTGGAGACCATCTCCGAGGAGCTGTTGCTCGCGCGCATCCACTAGTGCCCTCCGTTTCACCGGAGACGGCCTATATCCACGGCGGCGACCACTTGGGCGATGGCCGGAGTTCGGCGGGGAGGGGAGAAGGGTCTACGGTGCACGGCAGGGGCCGGGGTTGGTCGCGTTCGTCTCCTGGAGATGTGCTGACCATGGTGGTGTGCTCGGTTGCAGGTGCCCGTAGGTGTGGCTGCGGTGGCGACATCACCGGTGGCGAGGTGCTACGGCTGTGGTGGGGAAAGGGTGCTACAGCACGAGAACGGAGGAACGGGGAGAGGGAAACGGAGTAGAAGCTCACTGCGGACTCGACGGGCTTGACGGCGAGCTCGAGGACGCACTGGAGACGACGGGGTGGCGAAGACGATCTCTGGTGGCCGAGGATGAAGAAGACGGCAGTGACGGTGTTCCAGGACCTCCCGCGGCGCGTGGCTCGATGGAGACGAAGTAGGCGTCACGGCGGAGCTTGCAGACATGGAGAGAGGGCGAGGGGGAGGTGGTAGCTACGACGGCGATGAGTTGCGGCGACGGCAGCGCTCGAGCGCGGTGAAGAGAGCGAGGGAGAGGAGGGGAGGCCATGGGAGAGAGGGAGAGAGGTGCGGGGCAGCGTGTGGCGTCTCCAGAGAGACACAGGAGGAAACAGAGAGGCAGGAGGTGGCCGGGCGCGTGGCCGCGCGCGCCGGCGCGTGCCCCTGTCCTCCTGGCGCGAGGAAGGGGATGACTGGCGTGACCAGCTGGTTGGCCGGCCTGCTGGGTCGCACAGTGCCAGGCCGCAAGTAGGTCCAGGTAAGGTTTTTCCTTTTTTTGTTTTTCTTTTCTATTTTCTAACATTTGTTCTGATTTAGTAAAATACTAAATCAACTTATTTTATTCTGTAAATTTTAGTAGGGACTAGTTGGACCACTCCAAAGCCCTCACCAAAATTCAGAAATATTGGACAATATTTTGTATATATAAAAATATTTATCCAATGCAAATAAATACTGGATTAATTCGAAATGGCAAAATAAATATTTATGAGCTCCTGAAAATATTTGTTTGAATTTTACCTCTGACCAATATTTTCAGAGAGCAACATGAACATTTTCTTGGACCTTTTTGGAGCAATTTTTATCTGGGTCATTTCCAGAAATGAATTCTGAGGGTTTCACCAATCCCCATTTCAAATTTAAATGAATTTTAAACATGATGCACACATGACTAGCTAGTCTAGGTCATACCAGAACTAGGGATATGACAGCCACGTTGCTGCAGCTTTGTTACACATGTTGCTTGTTACCCGTTACGAATTATCTTATCACAAAACTATCTGTTACAGATAGTTTAAGTGCTTGCAGAGAATACCTTGCTGAGAACCGCTTGTCATTTCCTCCTGATCCTCGTTGGGATCGACACTCTTACTTATCGAAAGGACTATGATAGATCCCCTATACTTGTGGGTCATCAGTTTGCAGGGTGTAGTCATTCATTTTTTTGGTTTTCCCTCGAACAATTTGCTTCACGAACTTATCGCACCGCATGTGGTGCTGAAACACTCGGACATCGTGTAACGTTAATAACCGCCACCTACAATGTCATTTGCTTTTCACTATGTGTCTGCAGGTACCATTGATTGTATTTTTCTGTGAATAATTATCTTCGACAGGGACACATATCTACTCCTCGAAGAAGAACAAAAAATCATCAAGTGATGATACCATTTTGGAGAAGTACTTCAAGTACTAAAGGAACTATAACTGTTGTGGTTGGATATGCTTTGATTGCTATCTTTCATTATCTAACCTTGTAGGAAGAGAAAGTCATTCTATGCACAAATGCCTTTGGAAGGCTATCTATATGACTGACGAAGTGTTTTTCCTCACAGATATCCTTTGCATTGTCTATATTGCAGGAAAACCAACTTCAAAGCATATCCACTCAGAGCAACGTATTCTTATTCTATCTGGCTGTGATAATATCGAATACCTGACATGCAGGAAAACTACAACTCGTGGGGATTCAGAATTCTGTTCTGAGAAAACCTTCGTGATATATCCTAGTCACAAATCAACCAATGCTTATTTTTCATCTAACTTTCTTCGAAGATATTGTGATAGAAACCACCTCAGACACCATCAACTGCATTGAAAGGACTCAAGTATATAACTTGTTGTCAATGACGCTCATATGAAGAGCAATATCGCTTCCCCCAATCCTTCATGATCCGAAGCATATCTTAAGGGTGAGAATATTTTTCCTTCGTAATTATCTCTCGTCTTTCATTATTCATCGCATCTCATTCAATTTTTTTGACAAAAAGGATAGTAGGGGAAAACCCGTACTGTGATCACTTCATATATCTATATAAATGGGAAGTTTACATAGATATATCAGCTACAAGACAAGGCACTGCCAATCCACTTGGGGTGTGGATGTCCAACTAGCTAAAAAGGGAGGAGTGGGCTATACTACAGAAGTACAATAGTTGATCAGAGCAGCTCTATGCGCTGCTTTAACCCTATGTTGCAATAAGGACAAGTCTTCTTTGAATCTTGTAAGCCAAGAATCCACACTAGGGGGGGGGGGCAGGCCTCTGAAATGCTTGTTGTTTCTCTCCTTCCAAATGCTCCAAGATGCGGTCAAAAAAATTCATAAAAGAATGTGTTCGGCCATGTGTTCTTAGTGGTTTGAAGAAGGTTGAGGTGGCAAAGGAACGTTGGCCAAACAATATTTAGTCTAGCCCAGCAACACTGGCTAAACGGGCAGGAGAAAACCATGTGATCCATAGTTTCTTCAATGGGTTGGTCGCAGAGGATACAATTGAAATTATTGCCAACATTGTAGTGCCTCCTCTTCAACATGTTGCGCGTGTTGAGTCTATCATGAAACAATAAGCAGCCAAAAACTTTGATCTTCATTGTGCATTTGGATTTCCAGAGTTGACCGAAAGCTTGATGCCCCACACCATCTCGAAAATAGTTGTTGTAGTAATCTCTTGGTTTGTACAGTGTGGCCCCCCAGGAATAATGCCAAACATCATGTGGAGAGGTCGATGAAGATATCCATGGCTGCTGTCCAATATCCTGGATCTCAGCAAGAGCCTGGGGAGAGACAGGAAGGTGAAAGGTTGCATGCATGTCCATATTGGCCATTGCCTCCGTGACCGACACGTCCTCCTGTATCGTGAACGAGAATGCACGAGGGTGCGAGATTTGCAGCACATCCTCTCTCCATAGATCTTTCCAAAAAAGGGTCGAATTGCCATCTAGCAGCTGAAACCAAGAAATTCCACGATAGATAGGGGTCAGCTTATGAATGTCCTTCCACCAGACTGAACCAACCGGGTCCACAACATGTGGAATTTTGCCATCATAGTGATCATCCCAGATGAGGTTGACCCAAGGCACATCGAGTCTATTAAAGAATTTGTGAAGGAATTTCAAGAGCAAGGCCTCATTGTTAATATTTAGGTTAATCAAGCTGCCTTTCCATGCGGCAGACCAAGGGCATAAAATCTTGGAATGTAGGTCGAGTCATGCCCAAGGGAAGGCCTAGGTAGGTGAACGGTATAGAACCAACGGTACATCCAAATTCTCTAGCCAAATTAGCCATGGAAGATGTATCAAGATTAATCAGGATCAATGTTGACTTGTGGAAATTAATCTTGAGGCCAATCGAGGAGGCATAATTAGACAGGATCTCTTTAACCAGTGTGGCTTGTTGAACGCATGCATGAAGGACAATGAGCGTGTCATCCACATATTAAAGAACCGGACAATCAGTCTGACCAATGCATGGAAAGAGTAGGTCAAGCTGGCCTTGACGAAACACATCATTGATTGTGGCTTGGAGTAACTCTGACGCAAGGGCAAAGATAAGCGGCGAGAGAGGGTCTCCTTGACGAACCCCGCATCTGCATGGGAATTGTCGGCCGAGCACACCGTTCAATAGGATGGAAGATCGGCCAGATGACAAAAGGCAGTTAATCCAGGATATCCAACGGTCATAGAAGCCCATATGACACATGTTGATCATGGGCTCGGTCGCAACAGTGTCAAATTCCTTTCCAATTTCGAGCTTGAGAAGGATGATCTCCTGACCAGACGTGTGGCATTGATTAATATAATGATAGGCCCATGCTAGGTAGTCTTGGATTCTTCTCCCCTTAACAAATCCATATTGGTTGCGGTGCACCAGTTGCAAGATTATGCATTGCAAACGATTGGCTAGAAGCTTTGTCAGTATTTTCATACAACAATTAAGCAGGGTGATTGGTCTGTAATCAGTAGCTGAGGCAGGCGCATTAACCTTGGGGATCAGTGTAATGATTCCATCGTTGATACTGGTGATGTCAAGCTTTCCATCATAGAATTGTGAGCACAGCAAATAAAACTCATGCTTGAGTATTGGCCAACAAGCTTTGAGAAAAGATGCACTAAACCATCAGGTCCCGGGGCACGATCCGGAGGCATTTCCTTGACAACACTATCCATTTCATCTGGAGTGAATGGCTCAGTAAGGATGTCGAGATTATTGGCCCATTGGATTAATGAAGGTAAGTCAAACTTCATATCACACAGATCAGTTGTCCCCAACTTGGCTTTATAAGTGGAGTGAAGGAGCGCCTCCTTACCAGGGTGATCATCAACCACCCTGTCATCCTCAGTGCGGAGCGAGGAAATGTTGTTATTACAGTATCGCTCAGTGGCGATCGCTTGGAAGAATTTAGTGTTATCGTCTCAAAACTTAATCCACCGGATAGTGCAGCGGTTTTTCTAGTAAATCTTCTAAAACTTAAACGGCTGAAGAAGATTAGCTTTTAGGATGTTTCGAAAATTTGCTTCTGGGAGAGAAAGACAACACTTGTTTTCCAGTTCATCAAGATCCGCCAGAACATCATTACAATTAGTGATCCCAATAGAAAGCCGAGAGATATTCTTACTCCAAATCTTAAGGGCGTGTCGAAAAGGGGGAGATCTGTTTTGTCAACAGTCGTCCAAAAAGGGAGGAGATTGTTGGTGCAATATCTGCCTACCTTGTGATTTGGAGAATGTTTACAGAAACAGGTATGGACTGATTTGTTTGCTAGTGCATACAGAGAGAAAAAGTCCATACACAACTGAATAGAATGTTGTCTCCGGTGCTGAGTTTGAGGAACTACACTAAAGTATATCTATGTTGCAGAGAAGAACGAGCTATATTTGTGTAAGTGATAGAGTCGAGAAGATTGATGTGGACAAATTGAACCCTCGAAGGCTTACTACTGAAGTAAATCTTTCGATTCGGTAGTGTCGTCTGAAGGATTTGACAGCAGTGATGGAAGTCAAAGAGAAAGTGAAGACGTAGTATTCATTTCTTTGTTCATGTTTCATTCTTTCGGGTCATAGGACCTCCGTACTACTAAGAAGGGTATAGGTTCTTGATGGTTAGATCTATTGTGATGCTTAGACATAACCTATGAAAGATGCGAGAGAAATTTCTTTGTGCTCTGAGCAAATACTTGCCAGCAAGAAATGTGATCTTCTTTGTTGCGAGAGATTTGTCACCAACTGAGGAGTTAGCATTTCTTGCTCCGCAAGAAATGTTACCGTTGTGCTCAAATACGACCATTGGAATTGTGTCGTTCGGCCATTGGCTAAACGCGATGTCTGATTTGGTCTTTTCCCATCAGGGAAGGCTGTGGCTATAAATAGCCAGTCCACTCCAACTTTGTCCGTTGGCTGCTCCGCTTGAGATTTCTGAGATGATTGATTTGAGAAATGCCTCTCTGAGTGATTTGAGTTTAACATCCACCGAGATAAAAGCCAAGAGCAGAAGCTTAGATAGTGGTTTATCATCGCATTAGTTCTGAGTTAGAGTTCCTATACCTATTACTCTTGAGAGCTGCGCACTCTATAGACACATAGGTTTTGACTTCGAGTGTTGAAGAGTTGTTGTCTTCATCGAGCCTGATCTTTAGCAACCAAGAGTGATTGTGGTTCGCGAAGGTCGACCACAGGTTTGGAGATCGCCGACAGGGATCTACCATGAGTGACAACCTAAGTTTCATGAGCTCTGCATTGAAGAAGAAAATGGTGAAGAGAGTTTATCTTCCATGTTAAGTCACAGCCCCTCCAACCAGATGTAGCCCTTTGGCAGAAGGGTGAAATGGTCTACCAAATTACTCTCTCGCCATTGAGCACCACTGGTTCCATTTACTCTACTGCATTTCCTTAAGGAGTTCATATTCGTGCTCTATGCCGATAGTTTACTCAATCATTCCGTTTAGTCGGTTATCCACTTGTATTACAGTATTCTCTCTGTTTCATTGTCTTCCTCCATATTCAATCGGATCCATCTTGTCCCTAGCATTCGCCTGTGAAATCTCTCCATAGTATTTATATCCGTGCATAACATGTTGTTTCTCATTCTGCTACATCTATTTGCAGGTTGCATTACTCTCAACATAGTTAAACCTGTGATTTACCAAGCTCACAATGTTGTCAATGCTTTCATCGATGAATATGCCTCTGACGAAGAAGACTGATTAAGTTTATTTCCTTTGACACTACTTCCGCTACTGTGAGTGGGATAAATTACAAAGCTTCTGAAAGAAAATTTCAATCTCCCATTCACCCCCCTCTCGTCAACATACTCTCGGTCCTAACACTTCTTCTGTTCTAGTGGCTGCTACCTCTTGAGCATTGCGTTGGTTTTCCCTTGAAGAGGAAAGTGTGATGCAGCAATGTAGCATCAGTATTTCCCTTAGTTTTTGAGAACCAAGGTATCAATCCAGTAGGAGACTACACGCAAGTCCCTCGTACCTACACAAACAAATAAGAACCTGGCAACCAACGCGATAAAGGGGTTGTCAATCCCTTCACGGTCACTTACGAGAGTGAGATCTGATAGAGATAATAATAAGATAAATATTTTTTATTTCTATGATATAGATTGAATGTAAAGATTGCAAAATAAAATAGATGGGAAACTTATATGATAAAAGATAGACCCGGGGGGCATAGGTTTCACTAGTGGCTTCTCTCAAGATAGCATAAGTATTATGATGGCTAAACAAATTACTATCGAGCAATTGATATAAAAGTGCATAATTATGAGAATATCTAGGCATGATCATGTATATAGGCATCACGTCCGTGACAAGTAGAGCGAAACGATTCTGCATCTACTACTATTACTCCACACATCGACCTCTATCCGACATGCATCTAGAGTATTAAGTTCATAAGAACAGAGTAATGCATTAGGCAAGATGACATGATGTAGAGGGATAAACTCAAGAAATATGATATAAACCCCATCTTTTTATCCTCGATGGCAACAATACAATACGTGCCTTGCTGCCCCTGCTGTCAGTGGGAAAGGACACCACAAGATTGAACCCAAAGCTAAGCACTTCTCCCATTGCAAGAAAGATCTATCTAGTAGTCCAAACCAAACTGATAATTTGAAGAGACTTGCAAAGATAACCAATCATACATAAAAGATTTCAGAGAAGAATCAAATATTGTTCATAGATAAACTTGATCATAAACCCACAATTCATCGGATCCGAAGGTGTGAGGTAATAACTATGGACCCGAAGGTCTGAGGTAAACTACTCACACATCAGCGGAGGGGCCATGGATTTGATGTAGAGGCCCTCCGTGATTGATTCCCCCTCCGTCGGAGCTCCGGAAAAGGTCCCAAGATGGGATCTCTTGGGTATAGAAGGTTGCGGCGGTGGAAATAGGGTTTCGTGGTGCTCCTGGATGTTTTCAAGGTATATGATTGGTCGCTTGACGTCCACTCCAAGTTTCCTGGATCACGTTTGTTCCAAAAATAACTCTCCCGAAGATTTTATTCCATTTGGATTCTGTTTGATATTCCTTTTCTGCGAAACACTGTAATAGGCAAAAAAATAGCAATTTGCACCGGGCCTTGGTTTAGTAGGTTAGTCCCAAAAATAATATAAAAGTGTATAAATAAGCCCATTAACATACAAAACATATAGTATAATAGCATGGAACAATCAAAAATTGTAGATACGTTGGAGACGTATCAAGCATCCCCAAGCTTAATTCCTTCTCGTCCTCGAGTAGGTAAATGATAAAAACAGAATTTTTGATGTGGAATGCTACCTAGCATCATTCTCAATGTAATTTTCTTTACTGTGGCATGAATGTTCAGATTCGAAAGATTCAAGACAAAAGTTTAAAATTGACATAAAAATAATAATACTTCAAGCATACTAACAAAGCAATTATGTCTTCTCAAAATATCATGGCCAAAGAAAATTATCCCTAGAAAATCATATAGTCTGGATATGCTCTATATTCACCACACAAAGTATTTAAATCATGCACAACCCCATGACAAGCCACACAATTGTTTCATACTTTTGATGTTCTCAAACTTTTTCAATCTTCACGCAATACATGAGCATGAGCCATTGTAACGCCCCAAGACCGTTGCGCCAGGTGTCTTCCAGTATTTCGCTGTGGTTGCCTCGTCATTTGCTTGCGTGTCATGCATTTCATATCATGTCATCATGTGCATCGCATTTCCATACATGTTCGTCTCATGCATCCGAGCATTTTCCCCATTGTCTGTTTTGCATTCCGGCGCTCCTATGTCCTCCGGTGTCCCCTTTTGCCTCTTTTCGTGTGCGGGTGTTAAACGTTCTCGGATTGGACCGATACTTGCCAAGCAGCCTTGGTTTACTACCGGTAGACCGCCTATCAAGTTTCGTGCCATTTGGACTTCGTTTGATACTCCAACGGTTAACCGAGGAACAGAGAAGGCCTCGTGTGTGTTGCAGCCCAACACCTCTCCAAAGTTGCCCAAAACCCACATAAACCCTCTCCATCATCTAGGTCGTTCGATCACAATTGGGTGGCCGCAAACCGCACCTCATTTGGACTCTCGTAGCTCCCTCTACCTATATATATGTGATCCCCTCCAAAATTCGCGGTACAAACCCTACCCTAACCTTCCCCGCCGCCGCCGGACATGCCCGCCGCCACAGCCACCTCACTCCGGCGAATCACGTCACGACACCTCAGCATCACTGCCTCCCGTGCCCAATCCCGCAGTGCCACTTGTTAGGCCGCCGCGCCTCCTCTCTCCCGCACCTGCCGCGGCCCGCCGAGGCCCGGGTCGGGCCCTCCCCGGCCCGCGCCCGAGCGCCGCTCGTGCCCGCGCCGCCGCCATGCCGGGTCCGTCCTTCGGCGACGCCTCGCCGCGCCAGCTGGCCGCGCCGCCCCGTTCCCCGCGAGCTCCCACGGGAGTGCTTCGCCGTCGCCGCGCCAGTCGCCTTCCGCCGCCGCCCACGGACCCGCTCGCCGGCGTCGTCCAATGGCGCCGCCCCCGCGCCACTCGCCGGAGCTCCGCCGCCCGGAGCCGCCGCTCGCCGGAACCCGTCTCCGGCCAGATCCGGGGAGTGGGATGAGATCCACCACTCCCCCGATCCAAATGCTCCGTCCCGATCCGGATCCACCCCGTCCTGGATCTCCCCGTCCCGCTGACTTCTCGGAGGTCTAATTTTCGACTAAGTCCCCAGAATTTTATGCATACTTCATCGCATCATAACTTCATCACCGTTGCTCCGAATCGTGCGTGTAGCATATCAAATTGTTCGTCTCGATGAGTACTTCATTTCATTCCATTGCACCATGTACATTTGAGCTCATCTTGATGCCCTAAATTCTGTTGGAAGAGTGCTAGTTTCTATTAGTTTCAGATTCATATCAGTAATTGGACATTTGTCATTTTTTGCCATGATTAATGTGTCTCCTATGAACTTGAGCTCTACATGAGTTTTGAAGTATGCCATGCCATCTTTACAGGGGTGTATGCCATGTATTTTTGTGATCTCTATGGTGACTAGCACAAGCATGCAAATTAGCTCTCGTAATGTTGCTGATTTATGGGACTTAGAAATCTTCTAAGTCTTTGTGCTGTCAATATTTTTATGCCATGTAGTCATGTTGGTACCGAGTGATCCATGCCTCTTTTGTGCATGATCAGTAAGGATGTTTTGTAGATATTGTGGTGCTCTATCCATCCATGTCTTTGTTTGCAATTATGGAGCAACCTAGCTTGAGTCAGTCGAGCTCTACTTTTGCCATGTCTTAGTTTGTCATGCAATGCCTTGTGGTGAGTGCATCGAGCTCGTAAACATGCCTACACAATATCTGTTTTGCCATGTTCCAGTTTTCTGCTAAGTCTGAATCTGTTAATGAAACTTGCTATGTTTACATGGTTGCCTTTGTATTTTCTAATCCCTTTTGGCTTATGGCCAGTAAGGGACTTTTGTTGTATGCTTTGAGTAGATTCATGTCATGCCTTGATTTGCCATGATATGTTCTTGTAGCATGTTGTTATCTTGCTCTAAACATTGCTTCCTGATGTTAAATTCCTGACATGTTGTTATTTTCTCTAAGTTTGTAACCTGTAATCTTTTGCACTTTTGCCATGCTTGTTTGAACCTGCTATTGACTGAATTAGCCGTAGCTCAATGTTCATCTTTTGTCAAGCATCTTGAGTGGATCCCTGCCATGTATTTTGTTGCCATGATAGAGTGCAGTAGCTTGTTGTTCTTGATGCATTTAGATAGTATCGTGCTGTTAATCACAGTTCGGTGCCATATTTGTTTTGCTTGTCATTTGCAAACCGTGCATCCGATTCAGGTGATCTTTATATCGATTTCGACCGAAATCAACTCACCTTTCCAGTGGCACTCTTGGTTTTCCAAGTTGAGGCCAGGTTCAATAATTCCTTTCCAAATCATGCATATGCATCGCATATCACATCCCGCATATCATGCCCTGTTTTGCATCATGTTGTTTGTGCATTGCACATGGTTGATTGTGGTTCCTTTTGTTTGTGTTCTTTCTTTGGGTAGAGTCGGGAGACGAATACGTGTTCGAGGAGCCCGTGGAGTATGTTTACGAGGATCAAGCTTTCGTCTTCTCAGAGAACTTTGCAGGCAAGATGACCATACCCTCGAAATCACTTCTATCTTTGCTTGCTAGTTGCTCGCTCTTTTGCTATGGCTATGCTGCGACACCTACCACTTGCTATATCTTGCCTCCCATATTCCTAGCAAACCGTTGTTTGGCTATGTTATCGCTTTGCTCAACCCCTCTTATAGCGTTGTTAGTTGCAGGTGAAGATTGGAGTTTGTTCCTTGTTGGAACATGATTTTTTGTTGGGATATCACAATATATATTATTTACTTAATGCATCTATATACTTGGTAAAGGGTGGAAGGCTTGTCCTTATGCCTGGTATTTTGTTCCACTCTTGCCGCCCTAGTTTCCGTCATACCGGTGTTATGTTCCTTGATTTTGCATTCCTTACGCGGTTGGGTTATAATGGGAACCCCTTGACAGTTCGCCTTGAATAAAACTCCTCCAGCAAGGCCCAACCTTGGTTTTACCATTTTCCACCTAGCCTTTTTTCCCTTGGGTCGGCCAACCCAAGGGTCATCTTTATTTTAACCCCCCCCCCCCCCAGGCCAGTGCTCCTCTGAGTGTTGGTCCAAACTAGAGTCCTTTGAAGCGCCCTCTCGGGGAAACTCGAGGTTTGGTTTTAGTTGTACGGAGCGCTCATCCGGTGTGCCCTGAGAACGAGATATGTGCAGCTCCTATCAGGATTTGTCGGCACATTCGGGCGGCTTTGCTGTTCTTGTTTTACCATTGTCGAAATGTCTTGTAACCGGTATTCCGAGCCTGATCGGGTCTTCCTGGGAGAAGGAATATCCTTCATTGACCGTGAGAGCTTGTGATGGGATAAGTTGGGACACCTCTGCAGGGGTTTGATCTTTCGAGAGCCGTGCCCGTGGTTATGGGCAGATGGGAATTTGTTAATGTCCGGTTGTAGAAAACCTGAAACTTATCTTAATTAAAATGCATCAACCGCGTGTGTAGCCGTGATGGTCTCTTTCCGGCGGAGTCTAGGAAGTGAACACGGTGTTGGAGTTATGCTTGACGTAGGTTGTTCTAGGATCACTTCTTGATCATAGATTCTCAAACGTGCTTTGCCTTCTCTTCTCGCTCTCATTTGCGTATGTTAGCCACCATATGTGCTAGTGCTTGCTGCAGCTCCACCTCATACCTTTTCCCTGCCCATAAGCTTAAATAGTCTTGATCACGAGGGTGTGAGATTGTCGAGTCCCCGACTCACAGATTACTACCAAACCTAGATTGCAGGTGCCGATGATACCGTGCAGGTGACACTACCGAGCTCAAGGAGGAGCCTGATGAAGATCGTGATTCTTTAGCTATGTTGTTGCTCTTGCCATGTTTAGCTTCCATGCCATGTCTACTTGCTGGGTGTATGCTTAGTTTGTCATGCAATGCCTTCTGGTGAGTGCATCGAGCTCGTAAGCATGCCTACACAATATCTGTTTTGCCATGTTCCAGTTTTCTACTAAGTCTAAATCTGTTAATGAAACTTGCTATGTTTGCATGGCTGCCATTGTATTTTCTGATCCCTTTTGGCTTATGGTCAGTAAGGGACTTTTGTTGTATGCTTTGAGTAGCTTCATGCCATGCCTTGATTTGCCATGATATGTTCCTGTAGCATGTTGTTATCTTGCTCTAAACATTGCTTCCTGATGTTAAATTCCTGACATGTTGTTATTTTCTCTAAGTTTGTAACCTGTAATATTTTGCACTTTTGCCATTCTTGTTTGAACCTGTTATTGAGTGAATTATCCATAGCTCAGTGTTCATCTTTTGTCAAGCATCTTGAGTGGATACCTGCCATCTATTTTGTAGCCATGATAGAGTGCAGTAGCGTGTTGTTCTTGATGCATTTAGATGGTATCGTGCTGTAAATCGCAGTTCGGTGCCATATTTATTTTGCTTGTCATTTGCAAACCGTGCATCCGATTCCGGTGATGTTTATATCGATTTCAACCGAAATCAACTCACCTTTCCAGTGGCACTCTTGGTTTTCCATGTTGAGGCCAGGTTCAATCATTCCTTTCCAAATCATGCATATGCATCGCATATCACATCCCGCATATCATGCCATGTTTTGCATCATGTTGTTTGTGCGTTGCACGTGGTTGATTGTGGTTCCTTTTGTTTGTGTTCTTGCCTTGGGTAGAGCCGGGAGATGAGTTCGTGTTTGAGGAGCCCGTTGAGTACGTTTACGAGGATCAAGCTTTCGTCTTCTCGGAGAACTTTGCAGGCAAGATGACCATACCCTCGAAATCACTTCTATCTTTGCTTGCTAGTTGCTCGCTCTTTTGCTATGCCTATGCTATGATACCTACCACTTGCTATATCATGCCTCCCATATTGCCATGTCCACCTCTAACCCACCTTGTCCTAGCAATCCGTTGTTTGGCTATGTTACCGCTTTGCTCAACCCCTCTTATAGCGTTGTTAGTTGCAGGTGAAGATTGGAGTTTGTTCCTTGTTGGAACATGATTTTTTGTTGGGATCACAATATATCTTATTTACTTAATGCATCTATATACTTGGTAAAGGGTGGAAGGCTCGGCCGTATGCCTGGTGTTTTGTTCCACTCTTGCCGCCCTAGTTTCCGTCATACCGGTGTTATGTTCCTTGATTTTGCGTTCCTTATGCGGTTGGGTTATAATGGGAACCCCTTGATAGTTCGCCTTGAATAAAACTCTTCCAGCAAGGCCCAACCTTGGTTTTACCATTTGTCACCTAGCCATTTTTCCCTTGGGTCGGCCAACCCAAGGGTCATCTTTATTTTAACCCCCCGGACCAGTGCTCCTTTGAGTGTTGGTCCAAACTAGAGTCCTTTGCAACGCCCCCTTGGGGAAACTCGAGGTTTGGTTTGAGCTGTACGGAGCGCTCATCCGGTGTGCCCTGAGAATGAGTTATGTGCAGCTCCTATCGGGATTTGTCGACACATTCGGACGGCTTTGCTGGTCTTGTTTTACCATTGTCGAAATGTCTTGTAACCGGGATTCCGAGCATGATCGGGGCTTCCTGGGAGAAGGAATATCCTTCGTTGACCATGAGAGCTTGTGATGGGCTAAGTTGGGACACCTCTGCGGGAATTTGATCTTTCGAGAGCCGTGCCGGCGGTTATGGGAAGATGGGAATTTATTAATGTCCGGTTGTAGAAAACCTGAAACTTATCTTAATTAAAATGCATCAAGCGCGTGTGTAGCCGTGATGGTCTCTTTCCGGCAGAGTCCGGGAAGTGAACACGGTGTTGGAGTTATGCTTGACGTAGGTTGTTCTAGGATCACTTCTTGATCATAGATTCTCGAACATGCTTTGCCTTCTCTTCTCGCTCTCATTTGCGTATGTTAGCCACCATATATGCTAGTGCTTGCTGCAGCTCCACCTCATACCTTTTCCTACCCATAAGCTTAAATAGTCTTGATCACGAGGGTGTGAGATTGCTGAGTCCCCGACTCACAGATTACTTCCAAACCTAGATTGCAGGTGCCGATGATACCGTGCAGGTGACGCTACCGAGCTCAAGGAGGAGCCTGATGAAGATCGTGATTCTTTATGTTGTTCCGTTTCAAGTTGATCAGTAGTGGAGCCCAGTTGGGTCGATCGGGGATCTGTAGCATTAGGGGTAGTCTTCTTTCATTTTGGTTCCGTAGTCGGACCTTGATTGTATCTTTTGATGTAATGCTTTATTCTTGTATTGTGTGAAGTGCCGATTCTAAGACAACTATGTATCCATTTCCTTATTAATTACATGGGTTGAGTGAAGATTACCTCTCTTGTGACATTGCTTATAATGCGGTTATGCCTCTAAGTCATGCTTCGACACATGGGAGATATAGCCGCATCGTGGGCGTTACATGTTGGTATCAGAGCCTTCCTCGACTTAGGAGCCCCCTGCTTGGTCGAATCGTTGGTGTTGTTGAGTCTAGAAAAATGTTTTGAGTCATTTAGGATTATATATATCGGAGAGTAGGATTCTTTTAACTCCTCAGTCCCTTCATCGCTCTGGTGAGGCATCCTGATGTAGAGTTTTGACTGTTCTCTTCTCAAATTTCACTAAAAAAAATTTAGGATCACGCGGGTATCTTGGAATCGTTCCGATGGTTTTGTGACGAGAACATTATTCTTGGTGCCTCCTGACATTTAGGGGTTGTGGCAGGGTCCTAGGGAGTTGAGCTCCGAGGTGTTGTCGTCACAATTTTATCGTTACAATTCTGGAATACCTGAGTTTCACCGACATTGAAAATCTCTTTTATGCAGTTGTTGGTGAGATAACCTCGACGCCACCCAGTACTGGGCGGGAATTCGGGAGTATTTCCATAACTCATATAACGGATGCTTTTCGAAGGTTGAGGTAAACGATTTCTGAAGGTTTCTTGGTTATATGTTGAAGGATGGATACAGCTGGATGTAGGATTTGCTAGCTTTGGGTGAGATATGATGCTTCCACTGTATCCCCAACACCTGATTGCATAACCGGGAGATTTCAGGAGTTTATAAGTGGGAATTCAAGTAGCTCCGATATCTTTCCGACAGATGTATGATATGAAATTGGTGTTCGACGTCTAGTGGTCCGCCTATCCACGGTTGGTTTTTACAGTGGCCTCGTTGTTTCTTAAAGAGTCCTTGGCTATGCTGACTCGAGGACGCTTCGTATGTCATGTGCACTGCCTTGTACATGATGGTGATGTACGATCGAGCCCGTATAGGCCCCACCACGAAAACTTCGGACGAAATCTCTATCACATGTTTCTCCCGGCTTATAATGCAAGTCAATCCTTTGTTTTGTTTTGATTTTGGTATTCGAGTTGCTTCAATGTCAAGTGTTGATTTCATACCTTTCCTAAGTGGTGTTCTCATATTTCTATGTGGATACCTATCCTTCTCGATCATCGAGATTGTCATGTCAATCCTTTTCAACCGGTGTGTTTTTCTCTTCAAGTGGATCCGATCATGTCAACATTCGCAAGACCACCTTTCAGTTTCTTCTCAACGGTGTTTGTTTCATCCATCCCAAGTTTTCCTTTATTTTCCCACCAACCCACCACTTTTTCTTCAAGGGCTCAGATTCCTGAATCAAGTATCCATTTTATTTATGTGAATTTTCTCCATTCCTTTCTTTCAATGTTCTTACCCGGTGATTCTCATGAAGATACTAACGGAGCCTCAACTTCATCATTCTTCATTCTTTTTCTTCTCCGGTGGATTCAATGCAAGCTTTCGGTGTTGATCATTTCTTTTTCATTGTATCACATGCTTTTCCATGTTGAAAGTTCTTATCGAAGACTCTCTTATTTAGTCACCTCTCTCTATTCAATTGTTCCGGAGTGCTGAAGATATCTCAAAAGGCTCGTCTTTTCATTCAAGATCAGTTCAACCTATTTCGAGGTTGTTATCTCATTCAACCATTTAACTCAACCGCTGCATTCTCTCTTTTAAATCGTTCTATGGTGTTTCTTCTGAGTGGGCCCTAACCCACAGGTCTTTTCCCGGGATCTTACCTAACTCTTCTAATTTTCCTGGACCTATCCTCAAATTCTTTCGAAGTTTGACATAAGAATGAATCATCATCAGTCAAATCACTTTCTCCAAGATCTGTCAAGTTCTGTTCACCGTTGGCTCAACCTTTCTATTCGTCCTCCCGGAGTATCTCAACAATTCATGGTGGTGTTTTCTCGTCGTCATTATCGGATTTGAAGACCGAAGAAGAGTTTCTCTTAAACCTTGATCCATTCTATTCTAATTTTGTGGTTCTAGTTCGTGGTCATCCTCTCATAATTGTTTTGATTGTGGGATTTCTTTTCACCCATCCGGAGCATTTCATGAGTTGTTTCCCTTTCTTTCCTCCGAAGTTCATATTTTCAAAAATCATTCATTCTCAGCGTTCACCTATCATTCTCCATATCTTACCGGTGCATCATTCAAGTATTCTCATGTCAGTTCGTGATCCCTTCGTTCACTTGTATCTAAAGACTCTCATGTATCTTCATTCGTTTTTCCAATTCTACCCGGTGATTTGTGCCTTTGCTACTCTCATTTTCAATTATTACGGTGGTTCGTTCAAGATTTTGCTTCCTTCGTTATCATACCAATTCATTCGTTGTTTTCAAACCCTACCGGTGGTTCGTTGAAGACCTTCTCAAGTTTGCGCCATATCTCTTCTTAATCCTTCCTACGAGAATAAGTAGTATGCAAATCCGTTACTTGTCTTCAATTTAAATTAATGAAGGATAAGCATAATGTAATTCTTATTCTTGTTTCATCCAAGCGATTAATTCCTTATTCCCGAGGTTCATCATATCACATTCTCGATTCGAGAGGCTTAGTCTTTTCTTTTCCAAGAGTTCCAAGCTCTCGCAATTATATCACCACGGAGATTCATCTAAATCATTGCAAGGATTCACCTTGCATTTTCTACTTCTCTTTCCTTTCATGTGATCATCATTTTGTTTACCGGAGTTCTTCATGGAGGCTCTACATGATGTTTCATAAAGGATTTAATTCCTTCTCCAAGTTTTTGTCAAGATTCTTTTAAGGAGCTCAATCATTCTTCATCTGGCAATCCGGAGTACAATTCTTTCTTCCATATCATTGGAGGTGGTATTATGTCATTCTTCATAATTTGAGTTCATGTTTCATGATTCACATGTTGTTAAGAATGAGGTATTTAAATCCACCAATCTCTTCATTGGAATTATCTTGGGCTATATTTCACCTAAAGCTTTCCTTAAGGATGGTTGCTAATTATGGTGCTTATAAATGATCCAAGTTATTCATTTATCCTACTGGTGTAAATAGTTTCTTGTCTCCTTGTTATTATCAATCCAATCTTTTTCAGTGAGTGACAGGTTGTCACCTCATAATTTTTAGATGTATTCCATAAGACCATATCAAGCTTATTATTTTCGTTGTTGGTTTTCCAACAACTCCATTTGACCCTTCCCCTAAAGATGCTTTTAAATCTCATTTGAGGTAGAAGATATTGTTTTCTCCACAATTCATTCCATTCCTTTCTCTCATTTCTTCCGGAGGCATTGTGATGTTGCTCTCTTCGACCCATCATCTTGTTTTGTCAATATCATGTTCTTTCCTTTGCTTCCCATTTAATCAGAGTGTTGTGCCCTTTGTTCAAGTTCTTTTCGCCTTAACAAGTGTTGCATCTCTTTTTAACCGGAGTGCTACCCGAATCAGTTCTTTCTTTTTCCTCTTTTCTAACAGAGAGTTATCAACTTTGTTCATCTATGTTGCATTTTTCCTTTCAATTTGTTCAACCTCTAAAGGTTCTTTGGTTTCACTCGTTTGTCAAAGAAGCAACTTAGTTTTACCTCTTCTCTTTCTCTTCCGTTTTATCCCTCCGGTGCCATTCTAGATCTCAGTACGAGATCCACTCATAGTGGTGGAGTGTTGTAACGCCCCGAGACCGTTGCGCTAGGTTTCTTCCAGTATTTCGCTGTGGTTGCCTCATCATTTGATTGCGTGTCATGCATTTCATATCATGTCATCATGTGCATCGCATTTGCATACATGTTCGTCTCATGCATCTGAGCATTTTCCCCGTTGTCCGTTTTGTATTCCAGCGCTCCTATGTCCTCTGGTGTCCCCTTTTGCCTCTTTTCGTGTGCGGGTGTTAAAAGTTCTAGGATTGGACTGAGACATGCCAAGTGGCCTTGGTTTACTAACGGTAGACCGCCTGTCAAGTTTCGTGCCATTTGGACTTCGTTTGATACTCCAACGGTTAACCGAGGAACCGAGAAGGCCTCAAGTGTGTTGCAGACCAACACCTCTCAAAAGTGGCCCAAAGCCCACCTAAACCCTCTCCATTATCTAGGCCGTTCGATCACGATCGCGTGGCCGCAAACCGCACCTCATTTGGACTCTTCTAGCTCCCTCTACCTATATATATGTGATCCCCTCCAAAATTCGCGGTACAAACCCTAACCTAACCTTCCACGCCGCTGCCGGACATTTCATCCCGCGGCGGCGGACATGTCCGCCGCCACTGCCACCTCACTCCGGTGAATCATGTCGCGACACCTCAGCATCACCACCTCCCGTGCCCAATCCCGCAGCGCCACTTGTCAGGCCGCCGCGCCTCCTCTCTCCCGCACCCGCCGCGGCCCGCCGAGGCCTGGGTCGGGACCTCCCTGGCCCGCGCCCGAGCGCCGCCCGTGCCCGCGCCGCCGCCGCGCCGGGTCCGTCCTTCACCGCCGCCTCGCCGCGCCGCCCCGCTCGCTCGCCGGACCACCGCGCCGCCCCGTTTCCCGCGAGCTCCTGCGGGAGTGTTTCGCCGTCGCCGCGCCGGTCGCCTTCCGCCGCCACCCACGGACCCGCTCGCCGGCATCGTCCGCCGCCGCCTCACCGGCGTCGTCCAACGGCGCCGCCCCCGCACCGCTCGCCGGAGCTCCGCCACCCAGAGCTGACCCTCGGCGAAACCCGTCTTCGGCTAGATCCGGGGAGTGGGATGAGATCCACCACTCCCCCGATCCAAATGCTCCGTCCCGATCTGGTTCCACCCCATCCCGAATCTCCCCATCGCGTTGACTTCTTGGAGGTCTAATTTTCAACCAAGTCCCCTGCATTTTATGCATACTTCATCGCAACATAACTTGATCACCGTTGCTCCAATTCGTGCGTGTAGCAAATCAAATTGTTCGTCTCGACGAGTACTTCATTCCATTGAACCATGTTCATTGGAGCTCATATTGTTGCCCTAAATGCTGTTGGAAGAGTGCTAGTTTCGTTTAGTTTCAGATTCATATCTGTAACTGGACATTTGTCATTTTTTGCCATGATTAATGTGTGCCTCCTATGAACTTGAGCTCTACATGAGTTTTGAAGTATACCATGCCATCTTTACAGGGGTGTATGCCATGTATTTTTGTGATCTCTATGGTGACTAGCACAAGCATGCAAAGTAGCTCTCGTAATGTTGCTGATTTCAGGGACTTAGAAATCTTCTAAGTCTTTGTCCTTTCAATATTTTTATGCCATGTATTCATGTTCCTACCAAGTGATCCATGCCTCTTTTGTGCATGATTGGGAAGGATGTTTTGTAGATATTGTGGTGCTCCATCCATCCATGTCTTTGTTTGCAATTATGGAGCAACCTAGCTTGAGTCAATCGAGCTCGACTTTTGCTATAAAATGTTCCTGGCAGAATGTTTACGTGTTAAGCATTTTTGCCGAGGTTGTTGTAGTTTATCCATGCATGCTATGTTGTTTCTCTTGCCATGTTTAGCTTCCATGCCATGTCTACTTGCTGGGTGTATGCTTAGTTTGTCATGCAATGCCTTGTGGTGAGTGCATGGAGCTCGTAAACATGCCTACACAATATCTGTTTTGCCATGTTCTAGTTTTCTGCTAAGTCTAAATCTGTTAACGAAACTTGCTATGTTTACATGGTTGCCATTGTATTTTCTGATCCCTTTTGGCTTATGGTCAGTAAGGGACTTTTGTTGTATGCTTTGAGTAGTTTCATGCCATGCCTTGGTTTGCCATGATATGTTTCTGTAGCATGTTGTTATCTTGCTCTAAACATTGCTTCCTGATGTTAAATTCCTGACATGTTATTTTCTCCAAGTCTGTAACCTATAATATTTTGCACTTTTTCCATGCTTGTTTGAACCTGCTATTGATTGAATTATCCATAGCTCAGTGTTCATCTTTTGTCAAGCATCTTGAGTGGATCCCTGCCATCTATTTTGTAGCCATGATAGAGTGCAGTAGCTTGTTGTTCTTGATGCATTTAGATGGTATCGTGCTGCTAATCGCAGTTCGGTGCCATATTTGTTTTCCTTGTCATTTGCAAACGTGCATCCGATTCCGGTGATCTTTATATCGATTTCGACCGAAATCAACTCACCTTTCCAGTGGCACTCTTGGTTTTCCATGTTGAGGCCAGGTTCAATCATTCCTTTCCAAATCATGCATATGCGTCGCATATCACATCCCGCATATCATGCCACGTTTTGCATCATGTTGTTTGTGCGTTGCACGTGGTTGATTGTGGTTCCTTTTGTTTGTGTTCTTGCCTTGGGTAGAGCCGGGAGATGAGTTCGTGTTTGAGGAGCCCGTTGAGTACGTTTACGAGGATCAAGCTTTCATATTCTTGGAGAAGTTTGCAGGCAAGATGACCATACCCTCGAAATCACTTCTATCTTTGCTCGCTAGTTGCTCGCTCTTTTGCTATGCCTATGCTGTGATACCTACCACTTGCTATATCATTCCTCCCATATTGCCATGTCCACCTCTAACCCACCTTGTCCTAGCAAACTGTTGTTTGGCTATGTTACCGCTTTGCTCAGCCCCTCTTATAGCATTGTTAGTTGCAGGTGAAGATTGGAGTTTGTTCCTTGTTGGAGCATGATTTTTTGTTGGGATATCACAATATATCTTATTTACTTAATGCATCTATATACTTGGTAAAGGGTGGAAGGCTCGGCCTTATGCCTGGTGTTTTGTTTCACTCTTGCCACTCTAGTTTCCGTCATACCGGTGTTATGTTCCTTGATTTTGCGTTCCTTATGCGGTTGGGTTATAATGGGAACCCTTTGATAGTTCGCCTTGGATAAAACTCTGCCAGCAAGGCCCAACCTTGGTTTTACCATTTGCCACCTAGCCTTTTTTCCCTTGGGTTGGCCAACCCAAGTGTCATCTTTATTTTAACACCCCGGACCAGTGCTCCTCTGAGTGTTGGTCCAAACTAGAGTCCTTTGCAGCGCCCCCTTGGGGAAACTCGAGGTTTGGTTTGAGCTGTACGGAGCGCTCATCCGGTGTGCCCTGAGAACGAGATATGTGCAGCTCCTATCGGGATTTGTCGACACATTCGGGCGGCTTTGCTGGTCTTGTTTTACCATTGTCGAAATGTCTTCTAACCGGGATTCCGAGCCTGATTGGGTTTTCCTAGGAGAAGGAATATCCTTCATTGACCATGAGAGCTTGTGATGGGCTAAGTTGGGACACCTCTGCAGGGATTTGATCTTTTGAGAGCCATGCCCGCGGTTATGGGCAGAGGGGAATTTGTTAATGTCCGGTTGTAGAAAACCTGAAACTTATCTTAATTAAAATGCATCAACCGCGTGTGTAGCCGTGATGGTCTCTTTGCGGCGGAGTCCAGGAAGTGAACACGGTGTTGGAGTTATGCTTGACATAGGTTGTTCTAGGATCACTTCTTGATCATAGATTCTCGAACGTGCTTTGCCTTCTCTTCTCGCTCTCATTTGCGCATGTTAGCCACCATATATGCTAGTGCCTGCTGCAGCTCCACCTCATATCTTTTCCCTACCCATAAGCTTAAATAGTATTCATCACGAGGGTGTGAGATTTCTGAGTCCCTGACTCACAGATTACTTCCAAACCTAGATTGCAGTTGCCGATGATACCGTGCAGGTGACGCTACCGAGCTCAAGGAGGAGCCTGATCAAGATCATGATTCTTTATGTTGTTCCGTTTCCAGTTGATCAGTAGTGGAGCCTAGTTGGGTCGATCGGGGATCTATAGCACTAGGGGTAGTCTTCGTTCATTTTGGTTCCGTAGTCGGACCTTGATTGTATCTTTTGATGTAATGCTTTATTCTTGTATTGTGTGAAGTGGCAATTTTAAGCCAACTATGTATCCCTTTCCTTATTCATTACATGGGTTGTGTGAAGATTACCTCTCTTGCGACATTGCTTACAATGCGGTTATGCCTCTAAGTCGTGCTTCGACACGTGGGAGATATGGCCGCATCGTGGGCGTTACAAGTTGGTATCAGAGCCTTCCCCGACTTAGGAGCCCCCTACTTGATCGAATCGCTGGCGTTGTTTTGACTCATTTAGGATTATATATATCAGAGAGTAGGATTCTTTTTACTCCTCAGTCCCTTCGTCGCTCTGGTGAGGCATCCTGACGTAGAGTTTTGACTTTTCTCTTCTCAAATTTCACTAAAAAAAATTTTAGGATCACGCGGGTATCTTGGAATCGTTCCGACAGTTTTGTGACGAGAACATTGTTTTTGGTGCCTCCTGACATTTAGGGGTTGTGGTAGTGTCCCGGGGAGTTGAGCTCCGAGGTGTTGTCGTCACAATTTTATCGTTACAATTCTGGAATACCTGAGTTTCACCGACATTGAAAATATATTTTATGTAGTTGTTGGTGAGATAACCTCGACGCCACCCAGTACTGGGGCGGGAGTTCGGGAGTATTGCCATAACTCGTATAACGGATGATTTTCGAAGGTTGAGGTAAACGATTTCTGAAGGTTTCTTGGTTATGTGTTGAAGGATGGATACAGCTGGATGTAGGATTTGCTAGCTTTGGGTGAGATATTATGCTTCCACTGTATCCCCAACACCTGATTGCATAACCGGGAGAATTTCGGGAGTTTATAAGTGGGAATTCAAGTAGCTCTTAGGATATCTTTCCGACAGATGTATGATATGAAATTGGGGTTCGACGTCTAGTGGTCCGCCTATCCACGGTTTGTTTTATAGTGGCCTTGTTGTGTCTTAAAGAGTCCTTGGCTATGCTGACTCGGGGACACTTCGTATGTCATGTGCACTTCCTTGTACATGATGGTGATGTACGATCGAGCCCGTGTAGGCCCCACCACGAAAACTTCGGACGAAATCTCTATCACATGTTTCCCTCGGCTTATAATGCAAGCCAATCCTTTGTTTTGTTTTAATTGTGGTATTCGAGTTGCTTCAATGTCAAGTGTTGATTTCATACCTTTCCTAAGCGGTGTTCTCATATTTCTATGTGGATACCTACCCTTCTCGATCATCGAGATTGTCATGTCAATCCTTTTCAACCGGTGTGTTTTTCTCTTCAAGTGGATCCGATCATGTCAACATTCGCAAGACCACCTTTCAGTTTCTTCTCAATGGTGTTTGTTTCATCCATCCCAAGTTTTCCTTTATTTTCCCACCCACCCACCCCTTTTTCTTCAAGGGCTCAAATTCCTGAATCAAGTATCCATTTTATTTATGTGAATTTTCTCCATTCCTTTCTTTCAATGTTCTTACCCGGTGATTCTCATGAAGATACTAACGGAGCCTGAAGTTCATCATTCTTCATTCTTTTTCTTCTCCGATGGATTCAATGCAAGCTTTCAGTGTTGATCATTTCTTTTTCATTGTTTCACATGCTTTTCCATGTTGAAACTGCTTATTGAATACTCTCTTATTTAGTCACCTATCTCTATTCAATTGTTCCGGAGTGCTGAAGATATCTCAGAAGGCTCGTCTGTTCATTCAAGATCAGTTCAACCTATTTTGAGAAAACCTTCATGATATATCCTAGTCACAAATCAATCAATGCTTATTTTGCATCTAACTTCCTTTGATGATATTGTGATACAAACCACCTCGGACACCATCAACTGCATTGAAAGGACTCAAGTATATAAGTTGTTGTCAATGACGCTCATATGAAGAGCAATATCGCTTCCCCCAATCCTTCATGATCCGAAGCATATCTTAAGGGTGAGAATATTTTTCCTTCGTAATTATCTCTCGTCTTTTATTATTCATCGCATCTCATTCCATTTTTTGACAAAAAGGATAGTAGGGGGAAAACCCCTACTATGATCACTTCATATATATATATAATGGAAGTTTACATAGACATATCAGCTACAAGACAAGGCATTGCCAATCCACCTGGGGTGTGGATGTCCAACTAGCTAAAAAGGGAGGAGAAGGATATACTACAGAAGTACAATAGTTGATCAGAGCAGCTCTATGCGCTGCTTTAACCCTATGTTGCAATAAGGACAAGTCTTCTTTGAATCTTTTGAGCCAAGAATCCACACTGGGGGCAGTCCTCTGAAATGCTTGTTGTTTCTCTCCTTCCAAATGCTCCAAGCTGCAGTAAAAAATGTTTCATAAAAGAATGTGTTCGGCCATGTGTTCTTAGTGGTTTGAAGAAGGTTGAGGCGGCAAAGAAACGTTGGCCAAACAATATTTAGTCTAGCCCAGCAGCTCTGGCTAAACGGGCAGGAGAAAACCATGTGATCCATAGTTTCTTCAATGGGTTGGTCACAGAGGATACAGTTGAAATTATTGCCAACATTGTAGTGCCTCCTCTTCAACATGTTGCACGTGTTGAGTCTATCATGAAACAATAACCAGTCAAAAACTTTGATCTTCATTGTGCATTTGGATTTCCAGAGTTGACTGAAAGCTTGATGCGCCACACCATCTCGAAAGTAGTTGTTGTAGTAATCTCTTGGCTTGTACAGTGTGCCCCCCAGGAATAATGCCAAACATCATGTGGAGAGGTCGATGGAGATATCCATGGCTGCTGTTTAATATCCTGGATCTCAGTAAGAGCCCGAGGAGAGACAGGAAGGTGAAAGGTTGCATGCATGTACATATTGGTGATTGCCTCCGTGACCGACACGTCCTCCTGTATGGAGAACGAGAAGGCACGAGGGTGCGAGATTTGCAGCACATCCACTCTCCGGAGATCTTTCCAAAAAAAAGGGTCGAATTTCCATCTACTAGCTGAACCCGAGAAATTCCACGATAGATAGGGGTCAGCTTAAGAATGTCCTTCTACCAGAACGAACCAACTGGGTCCACAGCATGTGGAATTTTGCCGTCATAGTTATCATCCCAGATGAGGTTGACCCAAGGCACATCAAGTCTATTAATGAATTTGTGAAGGAATATCAAGAGCAAGGCCTCATTGTTAATATTTAGGTTAATCACCCCTAACCCGCCATTTTTCTTAGGTCTGCACACCAAATCCCAAGCCGCTAAAGAGTTGCATTTGTCACCGTGCTCAGTTTTCTTGGTCCAGAGACATCTGCGTCTAATCTTATCAAGGATCTCAATGAGCTTGGGAGGGAATTTGAGAGTGCAAATGGAAAACACCAGAAGAGACGTGACCGATTCATTTAACCAAGAAAGCTTACCACCATATGTCAACATCGCAATGGTGGGAGTCAGCTGCCTTTCCATGCGGCAGACCAAGGGCATAAAATCTTGGAATGTAGGTCGAGTTGTGCCCAAGGGAAGGCCTAGGTTGGTGAACGACATAGAACCAATGACACATCCAAAGATTCTAGCCAAATTAGCCATGGAAGATGTATCAAGATTAATCAGGATCAATGTTGACTTGTGGAAATTAATCTTGAGGCCAATGGAGGAGGCATAATCAGACATAATCTCTTTAACCAGCGTGGCTTGTTGAACGCATGCAGGAAGGACAATGAGTGTGTCATCCACATATTGAAGAACCAGAAAATCAGTCTGACCAATGCATGGAAAGGGTAGGTCAAGCCTGCCTTGACGAAACGCATCATTTTTTACTATGTACTGCAAGGCAACAGCCTCATAGTGCTTTATTAAAAATTAACAAGAAGGTTACATAATTACAGAGTACCAGAAAACAAAGAAAAGAAAGTACTTACAAGAGGCCGATGAGAGAGAGGCTATCCAAGAAACTAAGCTATCCTTATATTTACATTTGATTCTATGAGCTAATAGGGAAATATCATGTATGAAATTTCTCCTCCAAGAAATGAAGGTAGGTCTCTCATTTCTAAAGATTTTCCCATTCCTTTGTGTCCAGATATTCCAAGTAGCAGTAAAAACCACCTCAGTGAAGAAAGGATGACCAAAATCCCTCCTAGCAGCAAGAGCCATCTCATATGTGTTCTGGTTGGGTTGACCATTCCAAGAAATTCCAAGGTAATTCCAAACCCTTTGGCTAAAGTTGCAAGCAAAGAAAAGATGTGCACGATCCTCATGTGAAGCACAGAGGCAAAGAACACACGTATCATCCTGGATGATCCAGTTCCTGCATTGCATCATATCCCTAGTGTTCAGACGGTCCATTAGAAGAAGCCATCCAAACACTTTAAACTTGAGCGTGCAAGCACACTTCCAAATCCATTTGAAGATGGGATCAACCACTAGATGGGAGAAGCAAGACACATAATATATCTTTGACTTAAACTCCCCAGTTTTAGATGGCCACTTCCATATGTCCTTACTCTCCCCGTTCAAGCTGACGAAAGACAGCAAATCTTGCAGCTGAGTTAGTTCTGTATAGGCCTCTTGTGACAATGGCAGATGGAAATGTTCCGAGATCTCTGGAAGCTCCATAAACTCTCTGACTGAGATTGTGTCATCAATGACAAAAGAATGAAGCCTAGGGAAAAGCTCACTCAAAAGTACCGCATTATTACCCAGCTGCCAGCAATCAAGCCAAAATACCACCGTGTTGCCAGCATGCACTTGTGGGATGGCTAACTTGCAGAATTTGGTGTACAAACTCATGACATCCCTCCGTCAAAATGAGCCACAACTCTGAGTGACGTGTGGTGGCGAAGCAGCACAATAGGTGTCCCAAATTAATGTGACCCAAGGCACATCCATTCTGTTAAAGAACTTGAAAAGATGTTTGAGTAACAAGGCTTCATTTTGAAGTCCCAAATTAAGCACACCCAAACCACCACACTTCTTGGGTCGGCAGACCCGATCCCATGCCACTAGGGATTATCGAGGATTATCTGTGTTGCCTCTCCATAGGCATTGACGCACGATTCTCTCAATCTATTGCAAGATGCCCTTGGGGAGAGATAGTGTGCACAGGAAGTAGATTGGCATTGAGAAAAGCACTGAGTGAAGCAGTTGCTGTCGACTTCCTTGATTCAACAAACACGAGGAAGCAGATAACCGGCGTTCAATACGGTCAACAAGAGGTATCAGATCATAGATCGTGGGCCTGGAAGTACCCATGGGTAACCCTAGATATGTGAAAGGCATATATCCCACATCACAACCTAGTAGGTTGGCGACCCTAGCGCCCTCCTCATCACTCATATTGATTGGAATAAGAGATGACTTACTGAAGTTGACACGTAAACCAGTTGATGCTGCAAAGGTGTTAAGCATGTCCTTGAAGGCAATCAGCTGGTCATCAATCGCAGGAAACACAGTGAGTGTGTCATCCGCATATTGCACGATCGGGTAATCATTGGAGTTTGTTGGTATTGGCAGAGTGAGAATGTTTCTCGAGCATCATTGATTGTGGCTTGGAGTAACTCTGACGCAAGGACAAAGATAAGCGGCGAGAGAGGGTCTCCTTGACGAACCCCGCATCTGCATGGGAATTGTCGGCCGGGCACGCCGTTCAATAGGATAGAAGATCGGCCAGATGAGAAAAGGCAGTTAATCCAGGATATCCAACAGTCATTGAAGCCCATTTGACACATGATGTTAATCATGGGCTCAGTTGCAACAGTGTCAAATTCCTTTGCAAATTCGAGCTTGAGAAGGATGATCTCCTGACCAGACATGTGGCATTGATTAATATAATGATAGGCCCATGCGAGGCAGTCTTGGATTGTTCTCCCCTTAAGAAATCCATATTGGTTGCGGTGCACCAGTTGCAAGATTATGCGTTGCAAACGATTGGCTAGAAGCTTTGTCAGTATTTTTAGACAGTAATTAAGCAGGGTGACCGGTCTGTAATCAGTAGCTGAGGCAGGCTCATTAACCTTGGGGATCAGTGTAATGAGGCTTTCCATCATAGAATTGTGAGCACAGCAAATAAAACTCATGCTTGATTATTGGCCAACAAGCTTTGAGAAAAGATGCACTAAAACCATCAGGACCCGGGGCACGATCCGGAGGCATTTCCTTGACAACACTATAGATTTCATCTAGAGTGAATGGCTCAATAAGGATGTCAAGATTATTGGCCTGTTTGATTAATGAAGGTAAGTCAAACTTCATATCACACTGAGCAGTCATCCCCAACTTGGCTTTGTAAGTGGAGTGAAGGAGCGCCTCCTTACCAGGGTGATCATCAACCACCTTGTCATCCTTAGTGCGGAGCGAGGAAATGTTGTTCTTACAGTATCCCTCAGTGGCGATCACTTGGAAGAATTTAGTGTTCTCGTCTCCAAACTTGATCCACCGGATAGTGCAGCGCTTTTTCTAGTAAATCTTCTGATACTTAAGCAGCCGAAGAAGATTAGCTTTTAGGATGTTTCGAAAATTTTCTTCTGGGAGAGAAAGACAACGCTTGTTTTCCAGTTCATTGAGATCCGCCAGAACATCATTACAATTAGTGATCCCAATAGAAAGCCGAGAGATATTCTTACTCCAAATCTTAAGGGCGTGTCGAAAAGGGGGGAGATCTGTTTTGTCAACAATCATCCAAAAAGGGAGGAGATTGTTGGTGCAATATCTGCCTACCTTGTGTTTTGGAGAATGTTGATAGAAACAGGTATGGACTGATTTGTTTGCTAGTGCATATAGAGAGAAAAATTCCATACACAACCGAATAGAATGTTGTCTCCGATGCTGAGTTTGAGGAACTACACTGAAGTATATCTGTGTTGCAGAGAAGAACGTGCTATATTTGTTTAAGTGATAGAGTCGAGAAGATTGATGTGGACAGATTGAACCCTCGAAGGCTTACTACTGAAGTAAATCTTTCAATTCGGTAGTGTCGTCTGAAGGATTTGATAGCAGCGATGGAAGTCGAAGACAAAGTGAAGACGTAGTATTCATTTCTTTGTTCTTGTTTCATTCTTTCGGGTCATAGGACCTCCGTACTACTAAGAGGGGTATAGGTTCTTGATGGTTAGATCCATTGTGATGCTTAGACATAACCTATGAAAAGATGCGAGAGAAATCTCTTTGTGCTCCAAGCAAATACTTGCCAGCAAGAAACTATGATCTTCTTTGTTGCGCGAGATTTGTCACCAACCGAGGAGTTAGCATTTCTTGCTCTGCAAGAAATGTTACCGTTGTGCTCAAATACAACCATTGGAATTGTGTCGTTCGGCCATTGGCTAAACGCGATGTCTGATTTGGTCTTTTCCCATCAGGGAAGGCTGTCGCTATAAATAGCCACTCCACTCCAACTTTGTCCATTGGCTGCACCACTTGAGATTTCTAAGATGATTGATTTGAGAAATGCCTCTCTGAATGATTTGAGTTTAAGATCCACCGAGAGAAAAAACCAAGAGCACAAGCTTAGATAGTGGTTTAGCATCGCATTAGTTCTGAGTTAGAGTTCTTGTACCTATTACTCTTGAGAGTTGCGCACTCTATAGACACATAGGTTTTCACTTCGAGTGTTGAAGAGTTGTTGTCTTCATCGAGCCTGATCTTTAGAAACCAAGAGTGATTGTGGTTCGTGAAGGTCGACCAAAGGTTTGGAGATCGCCGACAGGGATCTACCATGAGTGACAACCTGAGTTTGATGAGCTCTGCATTGAAGAAGAACATGGTGAAGAGAGTTTATCTTCCATGTTAAGTCACAGCCCCTCCAACCAGATGTAGCCCTTTGGCAGAAGGGTGAAATGGTCTACCAAATTACTCTCTCGCCATCGAGCACCACTGGTTCCATTTACTCTACTGCATTTCCTTAAGGAGTTAATATTCGTGCTCTATGCCGATAGTTTACTCAATCATTCCGTTTAGTCTGTTATCCACTTGTATTAAAGTATTCTCGCTGTTTCATTGTCTTCCTCCATATTCAATCGGATCCATCTTGTCCCTAGCATTCGCTTGTGAAATCTCTCCATGGTATTTATATCCGTGCATAACATGTTGTTTCTCATTCTGCTACATCTTTTTGCAGGTTGCATTACCCTCATCGTAGTTAAACCTGTGATTTACCAAGCTCGCAATGTTGTCAATGCATTCATCGATCAATATGCCTCTGACGAAGAAGACTGATTAAGTTTATTTCCTTCGACACTACTTCCGCTACTTTGAGTGGGATAAATTTCAAAGCTTTTGAAATAAAATTTCAATCTCCCATTCACCCCCTCTCATCAACATACTTTCGGTCCTAACACTTCTTTTGTTCTAGTGGCTGCTACCTCTTGAGCATTGTGTTGGTTTTTCCTTGAAGAGGAAATGGTGATGCAGCAAAGTAGCGTAAATATTTCCCTTAGTTTTTGAAAACCAAGGTATCAATCCAGTAGGAGACTACACGCAAGTCCCTCGTACCTACACAAACAAATAAGAACATGGCAACCAACATGATAAAGGGGTTGTCAATCCCTTCACGGTCACTTATGAGAGTGAGATCTGATAGAGATAATAATAATAAGCTAAATATTTTTGGTATTTGTATGATATAGATTGAAAGTAAATATTGCAAAATAAAATAGATGGGAAACTTATATGATAAAATATAGACCCGGGGGCCATAGGTTTCACTAGTGGCTTCTCTCAAGATAGCATAAGTATTACGGTGGGTAAACAAATTACTATCGAGCAATTGATATAAAAGTGCATAATTATGAGAATATCTAGGCATGATCATGTATATAGGCATCACGTCCGTGACAAGTAGACCAAAACGATTCTGCATCTACTACTATTACTCCACACATCGACCTCTATCCGATATGCATCTAGAGTATTAAGTTCATAAGAACAGAGTAATGCATTAGGCAAGATGACATGATGTAGAGGGATAAACTCAAGAAATATGATATAACCCCCATCTTTTTATCCTCGATGGCAACAATACAATACGTGCCTTGTTGCCCCTGCTGTCAGTGGGAAAGGACACCGCAAGATTGAACCCAAAGCTAAGCACTTCTCCCATTGCAAGAAAGAGCTATCTAGTTGGCCAAACCAAACTGATAATTTGAAGAGACTTGCAAAGATAACCAATCATACATAAAAGATTTCAGAGAAGAATCAAATATTGTTCATAGATAAACTTGATCATAAACCAACAATTCATCGGATCTGAAGGTCTGAGGTAATAACTATGGACCCGAAGGTCTGAGGTAAACTACTCACACATCATCGGAGGGGCCATGGATTTGATGTAGAGGCCCTCCGTGATCGATTCCCCCTCCGGCGGAGCTTTGGAAAAGGTCCCAAGATGGGATCTCTTGGGTATAGAAGGTTGCGGCGGTGGAAATAGGGTTTCATGGTGCTCCTGGATGTTTTCGAGGTATATGAATATATATATAGGAGGAAGAAGTAGGTCGGTGGAGCCACGAGGGGCCCACGAGGGGGGAGGGCGCGCCCAGGGGGGTAGGCGCACCCCCTGCCCCCTCGATCACGTTTGTTCCAAAAATAACTCTCCCGAAGATTTTATTCAGTTTGGATTCCGTTTGATATTCCTTTTCTGCGAAACACTACAATAGGCAAAAAAATAGCAATTTGCACCGGGCCTTGGGTTAGTAGGTTAGTCCCAAACATAATATAAAAGTGTATAAATAAGCCCATTAACATCCAAAATATATAATATAATAGCATGGAACAATCAAATATTGTAGATACGTTGGAGACGTATCAAGCATCCCCAAGCTTAATTCCGTCTCGTCCTCGAGTAGGTAAATGATAAAAACAGAATTTTTGATGTGGAATGCTACCTAGCATAATTCTCAATGTAATTTTCTTTATTGTGGCATGAATGTTCAGATCCGAAAGATTCAAGACAAAAGTTTAATATTGACATAAAAATAATAACACTTCAAGCATACTAACAAAGCAATTATGTCTTCTCGAAATATCATGGCCAAAGAAAGTTATCCCCTGAAAATCATATAGTCTGGCTATGCTCTATCTTCACCACACAAAGTATTTAAATCATGCACAACCCCGATGACAAGCCACGCAATTGTTTCATACTTTTGATGTTCTCAAACTTTTTCAATCTTCACTCAATACATGAGCATGAGCCATGGACATAGCACTATAGGTGGAATAGAATGTTGGTTGTGGAGAAGACAAAAAGGAGAAGATAGTCTCACATCAACTAGGCGTATCAATGGGCTATGGAGATGCCCATCAATAGATATCGATGTGAGTGAGTAGGGATTGCCATGCAACGGATGCACTTGAGCTATAAGTGTGTGAAAGCTCAAAAAAGAAACCAAGTGGGTGTGCATCCAACTCGCTTGCTCACGAAGACCTAGGGCATTTTGAGGAAGGCCATCGTTGGAATATACAAGCCAGGTTCTATTATGTAAAATTCCCACTAGTATATGAAAGTGATAACATATGATACTCTCTATCATGAAGATCATGGTGCTACTTTGAAGCATAAGTGTGGAAAAAGGATAGTAACATTGTCCCTTCTATCTGTTTCTCTCAAATTTTTTTCATTTTTTATTTTTTTTATTTGGGCCTTCTTCTCTTTTTTTCTTTTATGGCCTCTTTTTTTCTTTCTTAATTTTTTTTCATCCGAAGTCTCATCCCGACTTGTGGGGGAATCATAGTCTCCATCATCCATTCCTCACTTGGGACAATGCTCTAATAATGATGATCATCACACTTTATTTACTTACAACTCAAGAATTACAACTCAATTCTTAGAACAAAATATGGCTCTATGTGAATTCCTCCGGCGGGGTGTCGGGATATACAATGACTCATGAGTGACATGTACGAAAGAATTATGAATAGTGGCTTTGCCACAAATACGATGTCAACTACATGATCATTCAAAGCAATATGACAATGATGAAGCGTGTCATAAGAAATGGAATGATGGAAAGTTGCATGGCAATATATCTCGGAATGGCTATGGAAATGCCATAATAGGTAGGTATGGTGGCTGTTTTGAGGAAGGTATATGGTGGGATAATGGTACCCGCGAAGGTTGCGCGGTACTAGAAAGGCTAGCAATGGTGGAAGGGTGAGAGTGCGTATAATCCATGGACTCAACATTAGTCATAAAGAACTCACATACTTATTGCAAAAATGTATTAGTTGTCGAAACAAATTACTACGTGCATGCTCCTACGGGGATAGATTGGTAGGAAAAGACCATCGCTCGTACTCGACCGCCACTCGTAAGGAAGACAATCAATAAATAAATCATGCTCCGACTTCATCACATAACGGTTCACCATATGTGCATTCTACGGGAATCACAAACTTTAGAACAAGTATTTCTAAAATTCACAACTACTCAACTAGCATGACTCTAATATCACCATCTTCAATGCACTTTTTATGATAGTTTTTATTATACCCATCTTGGATGCCTATCATATTAGGACTAGTTTTATAACCAAAGAAAATTACCATGCTGTTTTATAGGACTCTCAAATAATATAATTGAAGCATGAGAGATCAATAATTTCTATAAAATAAAACCACCACCATGCTCTAAAAGGTATAAGTGAAGAACTTGAGCAAAATTATCTAGCTCAAAAGATATAAGTGAAGCACATAGAGTATTCTAATGAATTACAATTCATGTGTGTCTCTCTCAAAAGGTGTGTACAGAAAGGATGATTGTGGTAAACTATAAAGAAAAGACTCACATCATACAAGACGCTCCAAGCAAAACACATATCATGTGGTGAATAAAAATATAGCCTCAAGTAAAGTTACCGATAGAAGAAGACGAAAGAGGGGATGCCTTCCGGGGCATCCCCAAGCTTAGGCTTTTGGTTGTCCTAGAATTTTACCTTGGGGTGCCATGGGCATCCCCAGGCTTAGGCTCTTGCCACTCCTTGTTCCATAATCCATCAAATCTTTACCCAAATCTTGAAAACTTCACAACACAAAACTTAAACAGAAAATCTCATGAGCTCCGTTAGTATAAGAAAAACAAACCACCACTTAAGGTATTGTAATGATATCATTCTTTATTTATATTGTTGTTAAACTTACTGTATTCCAACTTCTCTATGGTTTATAACCTCCAATACTAGCAATAGATTCATCAAAATAAGCAAACAACACGTGTAAAACAGAATCTGTCAAAAACAGAACAGTCTGTAGTAATATGTAGGTTTCGAATACTTTTGTAACCCCAAAAATTAAAAAAAATTCTGGACGTGAGGAATTTATCTATTAAACATCTTCAAAAAGAATGAACTTAATCGCACTCTCCAGTAAAAAATGGCAGCAAATCTCGTGAGCGCTAAAGTTTCTATTTTTTACAGCAAGATCGCAAAGACATTCCCCAAGTCTTCCCAAAGGTTCTACTTGGCACAAACAGTAACTAAAACCATAAAAACACATCTAAACATAGGCTAGATGAATTATTTATTACTAAACAGAACCAAAAAGCAAGAAACAAAAATAAAATTGGGTTGCCTCCCAACAAGCTCTATCGTTTAACGCCCCTAGCTAGGCATAAAAGCAAGAATATATCTAGGTATTGTCATCTTTGGTATGCAATCCATAAGTGGCTCTCATAATAGATTCATAAGTTAATTTAATTTTATTTATAGGGAAGTGTTCCATGCCTTTCCTTAATGGAAATTGAAATCTAATATTTACTTCTTTCATATCAATAATTGCACCAATCGTTCTAAGGAAAGCTCTACCCAGAATAATATGACATGTAGGATTGCAATCAATATCAAGAACAATGAAATCTACGGGCACATTATTCCTATTTGCAACAATAAGAACATCATTAATTCTTCCCATAGGTTTCTTAATAGTGGAATCCGCATGGTGCAAGTTTAAAGAACAATCATCAAATTCACGGAAACCTAATACATCACACAAAGTTTTTGGAATCGTGGAAATGCTAGCACCCAAATCACATAAAGCATGGCATTCATGATATTTAATTTTAATTTTAATAGTCGGTTCCCACTCATCATAAAGTTTTCTAGGGATAGAAACTTCCAATTCAAGCTTTTCTTCATAAGATTGCATTAAAGCATCAACAATATGTTTAGTAAAAGCTTTATTTTCACTATAAGCATGCGGAGAATTTAGCACGGATTGAAACAAGGAAATACAATCTATTAAAGAACAATTATCATAATTAAATTCCTTGAAATCCAAAATAGTGGGTTCATTGCTATGTAAAGTTTTGACCTCATCAATCCCACTTTTACCAATTTTTGCGTCAAGATCTAAAAACTCTGAATCATTGGGACACCTTTTAACTAAAGTTGAGTCAATTACAGTCCCATGTTTATCAAGATTCATATTGAAAAACAAAGATTTAATAGGTGAAACATCAATCACTTTTAGATCTTCATCCTTATTATCATCAAAACTAGAAGAACACGCTTTCACAAAGCAATCCTTTTTAGCACGAATCCTAGCGGTTCTTTCTTTGCACTCATCAATGGAAATTCTCATAGATTTGAGAGAATCATTGATATCATTCTTAGGTGGAATAGATATAAGTTTCAAAGAATCAACATCAAGAGAAATTCTATCCACGTTCCTAGCCAACTCATCAATCTTAGAGAATTTTTCTTCAATCAAAGCATTGAAATTCTTTTGCGAACTAATAAATTCTTTAATATTAGATTCAAAATTAGAGGGAATCTTATTATAATTTCCATAAGAATTGTTGTAGGAACTACCATAATTATTAGAGGAATTACTAGGAAACGGCCTAGGATTAAAATTACCTCTATATGCGTTATTATCAAAATTGTTCCTACCAACAAAATTCACATCCATAGATTCATTATTATTCTCAATCAAAGTAGACAAAGGCATATCATTAGGATCAGAAGAAACACTATTATTAGCAACAAAATTCATAAGTTCATCCATCTTTCCACTCAAAACATTGATTTCTTCTATAGCATGCACCTTTTTACTAGTAGATCTTTCAGTGTGTCATTGAGAATAATTAAGCATAATATTATCTAAGAGTTTAGTAGCTTCTCCTAAGGTGATTTCCATAAAAGTGCCTCCCGCGGCCGAATCTAAAATATTTCTAGAACCAAAATTCAATCCGGCATAAAAATTTTGTATGATCGTCCATAAATTCAAACCACGAGTAGGGAAATTATGAATCATTAATTTCATCCTCTCCCAAGATTGTGCAACATGCCCATGATCTAGTTGCTTAAAATTCATAATATCATTTCTAAGAGAGATGATCTTAGCGGTAGGAAAATACTTAGAGATGAAAGAATCTTTACACTTATTCCATGAATCAATACTATTTTTAGGCAAAGAAGAAAACCAAGTTTTAGCATGATCTCTAAGTGAAAACGGAAATAGCTTCAATTTAACGATGTCATTATCCACATCTTTGTTATTTTGTATATCACACAGATCAACAAAGCTATTCAGATGGGTAGCGGCATCTTCACTAGGAAGGCCGGAAAACAGATCTTTCATGACAAGATTCAGCAAAGCGGCATTAATTTCACAAGATTCAGCATCGGTAAGAGGAGCAATCAGAGTGCTAATAAAATCATTATTGTTGGTACTGGAAAAGTCACACAATTTAGTATTATCTTGAGCCATCGTGACAAACAATCCAACACACAAGCACACAAGGAGAAAGCGAAAAAGAGGCGAACAGAAAGAGAGGCGGACGGAAAGAGAGGGCGAATAAAACAGCAAGGGTCAAGTGGGGGAGAGGAAAACGAGAGGCAAATGGCAAATAATGTAATGCGAGGGATAAGAGTTTGTCATGGGTACTTGGTATGTTTTGATTTAGCAACGGCACCTCAAATGACTCGTTATTGGGAGTCAAATCTTGACTTGACTTGGCGCGAATCTCCCCGGTAACGGCGCTAGAAATCCTTCTTGCTACCTCTTGAGCACTACGTTGGTTTTCCCTTGAAGAGGAAAGGGTGATGCAGCAAAGTAGCGTAAGTATTTCCCTTAGTTTTTGAGAACCAAGGTATCAATCCTGTAGGAGACTACATGCAAGTCCCTCATACCTACACAAACAAATAAGAACCTCGCAACCAACGCGACAAAGGGGTTGTCAATCCCTTCACTGTCACTTATGAGAGTGAGATCTGATAGAGATAATAATAAAAAGATAATTTTTTTGGTATTTTTATGATATAGATTGAAAGTACAGATTGCAAAATAAAATAGATGGAAACTTATATGATAAAAGAGAGACCCGGGGGCCATAGGTTTAACTAGTGGCTTCTCTTAAGATAGCATACATATTACGGTGGGTAAACAAATTACTGTCGAGCAATTGATAGAAAAGTGCATAATTATGAGAATTTCTAGGCATGATGATGTGCATAGGCATCATGTCTGCGACAAGTAGAACGAAACGTTTCTACATCTACTACTATTACTCCACACATCGATAGCTATCCAGCATGCATCTAGAGTATTAAGTTCATAAGAACAGATTAATGCATTAGGCAAGATGACATGATGTAGAGGGATAAACTCAAGCAATGTGATATAAACCCCATCTTTTTATCCTCGATGGCAATAATACAATACGTGCCTTGCTGCCCCTGCTGTCACTGGGAAAGGACACCGCAAGATTGAACCCAAAGCTAAGCACTTCTCCCATTGCAAGAAAGATCAATCTAGTAGGCCAAACCAAACTGATAATTTGAAGAGACTTGCAAAGATAACCAATCATACATAAAAGATTTCAGAGAAGAATCAAATATTGTTCATAGATAAACTTGATCATAAACCCACAATTCATCGGATCTCGACAAACACACCGCAAAAAGTGTTACATCAAATAGATTTCCAAGAAGATCGAGGAGAACATTGTATTGAGATCCAAAGCGAGAGAAGAAGCCATCTAGATAATAACTACAGACCCGAAGGTCTAAGGTAAACTACTCACACATCATCGGAGGGGCCCTCCGTGATCGATTCCCCCTCCGGCGGAGCTCCGGAAAAGGCCCCAAGATGGGAGCTCTTGGGTACAAAAGGTTGCGGCGGTGGAAATAGGGTTTCGTGGTGCTCATGGATGTTTTCGGGGTATATGAATATATAGGAGGAAGAAGTAGGTCGGTGGAGCCACGAGGGGCCCACAAGGGGTGAGGGCGCGCCCAGGGGGTAGGCGCGCCCCCCTGCCTCGTGCGCTCCTTATTGGTTGCTTGACGTCCACTCCAAGTTCCCTCGATCACGTTCGTTGCAAAAATAACTCTCCCGAAGGTTTTATTCCGTTTGGATTCCATTTGATATTCCTTTTCTGTGAAACACTGAAATAGGCAAAAAACAACAATTTGTACTGGGCCTTGGGTTAGTAGGTTAGTCCCAAAAATAATATAGAAGTGTATAAATAAGACCATTAACATCCAAAACAGATAATATAATAGCATGGAACTATCAAAAATTATAGATACGTTGGAGACGTATCAGTGGCAAAAAGTAGTTTATTGAGAACCGCACCAAAAAGAACATCTGAAATATTAACAATAATTTAGTTGACTAGTTCATAATTAGAATTATAAATAGAATCTGATTTCAATCTGAATTGCAGCAACAAGATGAACTCTTACAGTTGAGAAGTGAAAGTTCAGCATCCTTAAGAAGTAGGCTTTCTAGTGGTGGATTTCTTTGGAGCTTGGCTTTCTCCTTATATTTCACAATTAACTCTGAATGCAACAATGGTGGAAGCAAGAATTACATTATAGAAAATGAACACATATCACATAATGCAAGATTAATTAAACCAAGTTACCTTGTTTGAGGTTGGACAACTATTTAGTGTTCTCTACTATGTTGAAATGAGTACCATAGCGAAGCCAATCCTGAGTGCACACAAGGACTTCAACCATGAATGGTGTCAGAGAATGCACCCACTAGTAGAAAATGAAGACTCGGATGCAACGGTGGAGATGGGGACAGCCAAAACATCCCATGCTGTAGCGCCCAAGATGCGATACTATCCCAATCACGTGATGAATTCATGATTGGGGCACAACCGCATTTCGAGCGCATAGCAAGGTGGATATCATAACAATATACCATGTACAGACTAGATGAGAATACAAGATAAAGGCTTACACTCTCCACAAGCCACAACATGAATACATCAATACATAGCAATCATCATACAAAAGAGCAGGATCCGAGTACGGAGGAAATCAAACAAAAAAGAAGAACGACATCCACCCTACTAATCCCAGGCTCCCCGACCCGGAACCTATCCCTTGATCGAAGGAGAACTCCTAACAAGCAAGCATCGCTCTCACGTTAGATCATCGCATAACCTGCACCTGCAACTGTTGTTGTAGTAATCTGTGAGCCACGAGGACTCAGCAATCCCATTACCATGGGTATCAAGACTAGCAAAGCTTAATGGGTATGGAATAGATAAGTGGTGTGGTTGTAGCAAGCGACTAAGCATTGTATGGTGGTTACCTTATGAGTACAAGAGTAAGATGAGAAAATACACAAACGGTCGCAAACTAGTAATAATCAAGAAGTGATCATGAACTACTTACGTTCAAACATGAACCCGCTGTGTTCTCTTACCGAACGCACCAGAAAAGAGATGATCACGGTTACACATGCAGTTGGTGTATTTTTAAGTGAGTTTAGTTCAATTCCACTACAACCGGATAATAACAAATTCCCATCTGCCACATAACCGCGGGCCCGGCTCTCGAAAGTTTAAACCCTCCAGGGGTGTCCCAACTTAGCCCACGACAAGCTCACGATTCGCGGAGATAATCCTCCTTCTCAGGACCCTCCGATCAGACTCGGAATACCAGTGCACAAGACATTTCGACAATGGTAAAACAAAACCAGCAAGACCACCTGGTGCATTGATACCCCGATATATAGGAGCCGCGCGTATCTCGTTCTCAGGACAACACCGTCTATGCATAGTGGATGATAGCCAAAAGACCTCGAGTTGCCCCGAGGCGGCACTGCCGACTGCTAGGTAGGTGGACCAACCCTCAATAGGAGCACTGGCCCGGGGGTTGATTAAGAAACCTCAGGTGCTAGCCGGTCCCTATGCAAGTTTTAGTTGTTATTAGGAAAATGGTAAAACCAATGTTGGGCCTTGCTGGAAGAGATTTATTCAAAGCGAACTGTCAAGAGGGGCCCATAAACCCTCATCGTGTTAGGGACGCAAAATCAAGGAACATAACACCGGTATGATGGAAACTAAGGCGGAAAGAGTGGAACAAAACAATAGGCAAAAGGCCGAGCATTCCACCCTTTACCAAGTACATGGATGCATTAAATAGATAAGAGATATTGTGATATCCCATGATATCCATGTCCCAACATGGAACAACCTACAACTGCACCTGCAACTAGCAACACTATAAGAGGGGCTGAGCAAAGCGCTAACATAGCCAAACAACGGTTTGCTAGGAAGGGTAAAAAGGTTAGAGGCTATGATGGAAATTTTGGAGACTTGATAAACAAGTGGTAGTCAGCGCGACATAGCGATAGTATCGAGACAACTAGCATAGCAAAGATAGTAGTGAGATCCAAGGTGACGGTCATTTTGCTTGAAATCGCGCTAGAAACAAGACCGAATCCATGAAGAAGACGAGCCAACATAGTTTAACGGATCCTCACACTCGCAATGATACCGAGAACTATTGAGAAGTAGCACAACCAGAATGAAGCAAACAACATGGTAAACAACCATCACATAAACATGGCATGATGCACAAACAAGTATGATGCATGTACGGTTTAACGATTCATGGCATGGCAAAGTGCAACAAACAACACTACAAATTAAGTGGAGCTCAATATGCAATGAGTTGCATATTGACGAAGTGCCACGTTCAATTATTTAGTTCGCTCTTGTTTATGAACAAGACAAGATTAAATGTTGGTTAACATGGCAAGAGGTGAAACATAAGTAAATTAACTATTTAGGCAAGTTTAAATGAGGCTGGAATGACAAACAACAATTTCAGAAAATCCCCATGTGTATATTTTGGATTTGGTATTGTTCTACCCTAAACCATATTTTACTGTTGTTAAACATGCCAAGTAAGTGCACCAAGTTAATCTATGCATTATTCCACCATATTTACACATGAAGTATTTAATTCAGAGCTGTAGTTACTTAGTTATGAAATACACCATTTTAACATGTCACTAATGCAAACTATATGCAAACAACAACTTAAACACTTTTAACATGGATGAAAGTTGCATATTGTGAAACTAGATGAAATTCCAAGCATTTTACATATTTAAAACATTTTAATCTGATGCACGGTTTGTGAGATATTAAATGCATGAACATGAGGGTCTTTTCTGTAAAACTGTAAATCCCTGGATAATAGCTAAGTTCGTCCAGAGGAAAAAACATGTCACGGGCCGAAACTGGCTGGCCCAATAGAGAGGAGGGGCTGTGGGCGCTCACCCATGGGCTTTAGCCCAGTCGGTGGATGAGGAGCCGGGCAGGCCTAGAGCTGTGCGAGAGGTTGGTCCCCACGAGGATGCAGCCCACGCGGACGTGGTCAATGATGGTAGACGAGGTGTCGAGGCATAGTCACCATACTTGTTTTCCTGATCTGTTACAGCTCGATGCAGCGAAGGGGACCCACGGCTGGAGGGGGCTTCGCGCGGCGGGACATGGGCGGAGGACAGGGTGCATGGCGGGGAGGAGCAGGCGAGCTAGGCGACTGGATCCAGGCGGCGAAGGTAGTAGAACAGCAGCAAGGTTGACCTGCATCCGGGACAAGGAGAGAGAGATCAGGAGGTGAGCAGAGGCCAGCAGAAGGAAAAGAAAGGAGCAGTGGAGGCGCTGTGAAGGAGCTCATCAACGAGTGGCTCCAGCGAGGCTCGCAGAGGAGGCGGGCGAGGAGATCGGGTGCAGCTCATGTTGGTCCTGAAGAAAGAGAGCGGGAGACCGCGAGGTGAGAGAGAGATACGAGAAGAAGGGAAACATGAGGAAGGAGAGGAGAGGGACGCGACAGTCCTGTTGGAGGTTGTCGCCGGTGGAGCTCGATCCGTCGGCTCGGCCATGGGGTGTAGACTGGAGGGGATCGAGGAGGAGCAAGATGCGTGGTCTCCGACGAGGCCGGTCGAAGATGGCAGCCTCAAGTAGGGGAGCTCTACTCCTGTATTGGGAGGGTGGGCACGGGAAGGATGGATCGGAGGGGATGCACTAGTTGGGTGAGGGGGTCGAGGAGTATTGGGCGAGGGGATCCCAAGGTGGGAGGCGACCCGGTGGCGGCGGCGGAGGGACAAACCTCCTGGATTATATAGTTGGATCCCATGTATATATAGCAGGTGGATTTAGCTAGGGACTATTTGGTCCCTTCGTTCATAATCAGACGGCCAGGAATAAATAGGTTAGGAAGTCCAAACAATGAACCGATGATATTTTAGGGATGTCTCAGGATGATCAGGATCCAATGGCGATGATTGAGCGGGTAGGGTTTGGGGAAGTGTCGGACGCACATGAGGGGGTTTGAGAGAGGTCGACAAGACAAGAGGATTTGAAGGGCTCAAAGAGGAGAGAGAAGAGCGGTCCGGTTGATCCAAGAGAAGGTCAACAGAGACAAGGAAGAAGCAACGACCACGAGCAGATGCAAGTTTAAAAAACAATGACGGCAACGAGTGCCGATGCAATGCGGATGAAGCAATGATGAATGCAACAAACAAATAACTAACACAGCTAACAGGCAAAACATGGTGGGCATCTGGAGTGTCGGTGTGGGGTCGCCACAACACTCCTCCACTTACAAGAAATCACGCCCCGAGATCTAGGGATGGCACCGGAGAGAAGCGGAAGAGCAATAGGTAAAACAAAGTTGCTTCTTTGACAAATGAGTGAAACCACGCACCTCGAGAGTTTCAACAACTTGAAAGAAAGATACGACAGAGATGAATGAGATTGCAAACAGTCTGTTGGGCAAGAGGAACTAGCAATACGACAAGAACCAAGAGCTTAAGGAAGAAGATGGACTTTGAAACCACTCCGGTTAGAACGAAAGAGACAAGGTATAAGAACGAAAGAATTCGAACTGCACTCTGGTTGAAAAGAGAAGAAAAACTTGATAAAACGTAAAGAACTTGAAAAGAGGACACAACACCTCGATTAAGTGGATAAGCAAGGAAAGAACATTATCTTTGATAGAAAGAGATGATGGTTCGAAGGGAGCACCATCACAATGCATGCGGCAAAAAGAATAGAAGATAGACGGTTGGAAGAAAAGAACGGAGAACAAAACAACATGTTCTACCTAAAATGAATTTAAGAGAGCATTGTTAAAATAAGGATTGAATGGAGTTGTTGGGAAATCAATACAAAAGGATATGATCCTCATATGATCCTCATGGGCATATCGAGGCATCTCAAAATTATGAGGTGACAACCAGCCACTAACAGAAACAGTTGATTGGATTGAGATCAACAAGGAGATGAAAACTTCTTCACTGAGATGAGAAGGAGAAGATTGGAACATTGATAAGCACCACAATAGCAACTATCCTTAGGATAGGCCTTAGGTGAAATATAACCCAAGATAACTCCACAATGAAATTGATTGGTTGAAAAGATCACTTGAACGAAGATAAAATGATGGATTTAAATATGTCACTCTTGAAAACTTGTGAATCATGAAACACGAAGGGAAATTATCAAGAATGACATAACACCACCTCAAAGGATAAGGTAGGAAGAATGTAACGCCCCGAAACCGACGTGCCAGGTGTCCTCCAGTTATTCGTTGTTATTGCCTTATCTTTCGCTTGCGTGTTGTATCTTGCCATGTCATCATCCGCATTGCATCATCGTGTTTCCAAAACTTGCATCCGCCCCGGTCTCCTCATTCCGTCCGTTGTCCGTTCTGAGCCCAGACACACTTGCACGCGCCCGCGGCATGTCCAAAATAGTATTTTATAAGTGGCCAAAAAATGTTATTGGATTGGGTTGAAAGTTGGCATGCGGTCATATTATAGTGTAGGTAGGCCGCCTGCCAAGTTTGATCGCATTCGGAGTCCGTTTGATAGCCCAACTGTTAACTATAGCGGCAGTATAGCCGGTCTTTTCGTCAGATGTTTTCTGTCTCCAAAAACCGTGCCGGGCTGATTCTCTCCCCTCTTCTCTCAGGCCAACCTACTCTCCACAGTCCACCAGGCCCAACCTAACCTCTCTCGCCAGATGACGGCCCTCCTCGCTCACGCGTCCGAAAATTGTCCCGGACCCGACCCGAGCAGTCGTCACCGTTGGGTCCGGATCATCCCCAAACATTTACAAAACATCTCCGTTTTATTATTTGGGCTCCCTAACCTATTTTATCCGAGATCGTCCGATTACGATCGGAGGGACGAGATAGCCCCTAGCCTAACCTACCCGCTATATATACTAGTCTAAACCAAGACCAAACCCCTAATTTCTAGGGATCCTACCCTAGCGCCGCCGCCCACTTTCTCCTCAATTTCAGCGCAACCAAGTCGTCGCCTCCTTTCCTTCCAAGATTTCACTAGCGGCCCAATCCCCCGATCGATCCATCCCTACCTACCAGCAGCCAAAACTCCCGATCCAACAGATCCTTCCCCTTGCTCTCTGTGCCCAACCAATCGTCGTTGCCGCCAGCCACTGAACTGATCCCCTTGGCCTCCTCTCCTTCATTGGCGCCTCTCCTCCTTACCTTGCTCTTCCAGCAAGTCAGCGCCTCCTCCCGTCGCTGGCGACCGCTTCACCAGGTTCCCCGCGCCTCCAGCCTCGCGCACAAGCTCCTCTGCTTCTACACGCGCCACGGCAAGAAGCAGCACCACCGGGGGCCGTGCATCGTCGAGCACCACCAGGATCAACCCTGGAGCCACTTCGACCGCCCGAGCACCTCCTCCTCCTCCTCCTCTAGGTCCTTGCCTCGCCGCGGCTCCCGCTGAACCTCTGCGTCCTGGCCCCCTCCGCCGCATGGAGCCCTGCCTCGCAGGATCCCTGCCGGGCCTCTGTCCTGCTGCTGCATTTTCTTTTTGAGGGAGACGAGCGCTCCGACCCGAGCCCGCGCATCCTCTGCCTTGGTCCGGGTCGTTCCCCTTTTGTTTATGCCGCCGACGAGGTCCCCGACGACCCAGCCACTGCTGGCTTCTTCTCCGCTCGTGGAGCTCCAAGTTCCGCCCCGTTCTGCTGCAACTCGTCGGCATCCATCTAACCTCATCCAGATCGGCCTCCGCCACCATCTTCTTCATGGAGCCCCGCCCAGTCCCTGGAGCCGCCGCCGCTTCGATGTCGCATAGTTGCACCTTCGCCAAGCCCCGCCATCGCGCCCTGCTTCCTCTGTTTTGAGCAGGCAAACAAGACGCAGGCTCTTCCCCACGAGAGCCCCTCCCGTTGACCAAGTGGAGCGAGAGGGCTGGATCGCCTGCGCACGTGGGCCGACCGCGTTGTCTTCCCTGCCTGCCAAGCCACTTCCTTACCGAACCGGGCCGAGGCCCAGTGTGAGAAGCTCCCTCCAGCCCAGATCCACCAGTTTTTGGCCCGATATGTTTTTTTTCCGTGTCTACGATTTTGTCTTTTATCCAGAGTATCAGTTTTATAGAAAAGCCCTTGTGGATCATGCATTTAATAATTCCACAACTGTGCATCGGATTAAAACAAACTTAATATGAAAGTTGCTTAGAATTTTGCGTAGTTTCATAATTTGCCACTTTCATCCATGTTTAAAATGCTTAAATGATGTTTGCTTTAATTTTCTCCTATGCCATGCTAAAATGCTTTAATTCATAACTAAATAATCGTAGCTCGGTTTTAAATAATCTTTATATGTAAATGGGGTAGAAAAATGCATAGTTTAACATGGTGGCATCACCTCGCATGTTTAACAACTATAAAATATTGTTTAGGGCAGAACAGTACCATAACCAAAATATGCACATGAGGATTTTCCGGACTTGTTGTTTTGTTGTTCCGGCCTCATTTAAACTTGCCTAGATAGATAGATTCATTATGCTTCACCTCTTGCCATGCTAACAACATTTAATATTGTTCGAACTAAATAACTTGAACGTGGTGTTTTTTCAATATGCAACGGAGTTGCATGTTGAGCTCCACTTAATTTGTAGGATTGTTTGTGCACTTTGCCATGCCATGTATCATTAAACCGGACATGCATCATACTTGGTTGTGCATCATGCCATGTTTATGCGATGGTTGTTTACTATGTTGTTTGCCTCTTTTCGGTGTTGCTCCTTCGGGTTGGTTCCGATAACGTCGTGTTTGTGAGGATCCATTGGCTACGTTCGTTTATCTTCTTCATGGACTCGTTTTTCTTCCTTGCGGGATTTCAGGCAAGATGACCATACCCTCGAAATCACTTCTATCTTTGCTTGCTAGTGGCTCTCTCTTTTGCTATGCCTATGCCGCGATACCTACCGCTTGCTTATCATGCCTCCCATATGTTTGAGCCAAACCTCTAACCCACCTTGTCCTAGCAAACCATTGTTTGGCTATGTTACCGCTTGCTCAGCCCCTTTTATAGCGTTTCTAGATGCAGGTGAAGATGGAGTATGTTCCATGTTTGGAACATGGTTATTTTGTTGGGATATCACAATATCTCTTATTTAATTAATGCATCTATATACTTGGTAAAGGGTGGAAGGCTCGGCCTTATGCCGGGTGTTTTGTTCCACTCTTGCCGCCCTAGTTTCCGTCATATCGGTGTTATGATCCCAAATTTTGCGTTCCTTACACGGTTGGGTTATAATGCGAACCCCTTGACAGTTTGCTTTGAATAAAACTCCTCCAGCAAGGCCCAACCTTGGTTTTACCATTTGCACTAACAACCTAGCCTCTTCCCTTGGGTTTCGCGGACTCAAGGGTCATCTTTATTTTAACCCCCCCGGGCTAGTGCTTCTCTAAGTGTTGGTCCGAACTGAGCTGCCTACGGGGCCACCTCGGGGAAACTTGAGGGTTGGTTTTACTCGTAGCTAGTCTCATCTGAGTGTGCCCTGAGAATGAGATACGCGCAGCTCCTATCGGGATTTGTCGGCACATTCGAGCGGCTTTGCTGGAGTTGTTTTACTATTGTCGAGGATGTCTTGTAACCGGGATGCCGAGTCTGATCGTATTGTCTTGGTTAAAGGAATATCCTTCGTTGACCGTGAGAGCTTGTGATGGGCTAAGTTGGGACACCCCTGTAGGGTTTGAACTTTCGAAAGCCGTGCCCGCAGTTATGGGCAGATGGGAATTTGTTAATGTCTGGTTGTAGAAAACCTGAAACTTATCTTAACTAAAATGCATCAACCGCGTGTGTAACCGTGATGGTCTCTTCTCGGCGGGGTCCGGGAAGTGAACACAGTGTTGGAGTTATGTTTGACGTAGGTTGTTAAAGGATCACTTCTTGATCATAGTTTCTCGACCGTGCTTTTGCCTTCTCTTCTCGCTCTCATTTGCATATGTTAGCCACTAAATATGCTAGTCGCGTGCTGCAGCTCCACCTCATACCTTGTACCCTTCCTATAAGCTTAAATAGTCTTGATTGCGAGGGTGTGAGATTGCTGAGTCCCTGTGACTCACAGATACTTCCAAAACCAGTTTGCAGGTGCCAATGTTACCGAGCAGGTGACACAACCAAGCTCAAGGAGGAGCTCGATGAAGATCTTGTCCTTTGAGTTGTTTCTTTCTTGTTGATAAGTAGTGGAGCCTAGTTGGGGTTGATCGGGGATCTGCGTAGCATTTGGGGTAGTCTTTTCTTATTTTGGTTCCATAGTCAGACCTTGATTGTATCTGGATGATGTAATGTTATATTCATTTATTGTGTGAAGTGGCGATTTTAAGCCAACTATGTATCTCTTTCCCTTATGTATTACATGGGTTGTGTGAAGATTACCTCACTTGCGACATTGCTTTCAATGCGGTTATGCCTCTAAGTCGTGCTTCAACACATGGGACATATAGCCGCATCGAGGGCATTACAAGTTGGTAATCAGAGCCTTCCCCGACCTTAGGAGCCCCCTGCTTGATCGAATCGCTGGCGTTGTTGAGTCTAGAAAAATGTTTTGAGTGATTTAGGATTATATATATCGGAGAGTTAGGAATTCTTTTTACTCGCCAGTCCCTTCGTCGCTCTGGTAAGGCATCCTGACATAGAGTTTTCACTCTTCTCTTCTCAAATTTTACTAAAAAAAATTAGGATCACGCGGGTATCATGGAATCGTTTCGATGGTTTTGTGACGAGAACATTGTTCTTGGTGCCTCCTGTCATTTAGGGGTTGTGGCAGTGTCCCGGGGAGTTGAGCTCCGAGGTGTTGTCGTCACAATTTTATCGTTGCAGTTCTGCAATACGTGAGTTTCGCCGACATTGAAAATCACTTTTATGCCGTTGTTGGTGAGATAACCTCGACGCCACCCAGTACTGGGGCAGGAGTTCGGGAGTATCGCCATAACTCGTATAACGGATGCTTTTCGAAGGTTGAGGTAAACGATTTCCGAAGGTTTCTTGGTTATGTGTTGAAGGATGGATACAGCTGGATGTAGGATTTGCTAGTTTTGGGTGAGATATTATGCTTCCCCTGTCCCCAACACCTGATCACCTGATTGCATAACCGGAAAGTTTCGGGAGTTTATAAGTGGGAATTCAAGTAGCTCTTAGGATATCTTTCCGACAGATGTATGATATGAAATTGGGGTTTGACGTCTAGTGGTCCGCCTATCCACGGTTGATTTTACAGTGGTCTCGTTGTGTCTTAAAGACTCCTTGGCTATGCTGACTCGGGGACACTTCGTATATCATGTGCATTGCCTTGTACATGATGGTGTTGTACGATCGAGCCCGTGTAGGCCCCACCACGAAAACTTCGGACGAAATCTCTATCATATGTTTGTTCCGGCTTATTTTGCAAGTCAATCCTTGTTTTGTTTTGATTGTGGTATTCAAGTTGCTTCGAAGTCAAATGTTGATTCCATACCTTGCCTAAGCGGTGTTCTCATGTTCTTATGTGATACTAATCCTTCTCGATCATCGAGTTTGTCATGTCAATTCTATTCAACCGGTGTGATTCTCTTCAAGATGATCCTATCATTTCAGCATTCGCAAGATCCAATCTCAGGTTTTTTCATCGATGTTGTTCATTTCATCCGTCTTCAAGTTTCCTTTGTTTTTTTCCCGCCCACCCACCCCTCTTCTTCAAGGAATCCGATGGCTTAAGCAAGTATCCTTCTATTCTTGTGAAGTCTCTCCATCCTTTTCCGTCAATGTTCTTATCCGGTGATTCTCATGAAGATCCTAACGGAACCTCAAGTTCATCATTATTCATTCTCTTTCTTCTCCGGTGGATCCAATTCTAGCTTTGTTGATCCTTTTCCTCGTTTCAAATACCTTCTCATGCCGGTGCACCTCTTAATCATCCACTTCTCACTATTCACTTGTTCCAGAGTGCTCAAGATATCTCTAAGATTCGTGTTTCCAATCTGCAGTTGTCCAAGACCTTCGAGGACGTTCTCTCATTCAAGCATTTTAATTTAACTGGTGCATTCTCTCTTTTAAATCGTTCTACGGTGTTTCTTTTGAGTGGGACCTAACCCACAGGTCTTTTCCTAGGATCTTACCTGACTCTTCTTATTTTCCCGGAGCTATCCTCAAATTTCTTTTCGAAGTTTGACGTAAGAATGATTTATCATCAGTCAAATGCCTTTCTCCAAGATCAGTTAAATTATTTTCATCGTTGGCTCAACCTTTCCAATTTTAATTCCGGAGTGCCTCAACAATTCATGGTGGTGTTTCCCATCGTCTGTCTCTGCTTTTGAAGACCGAAGCAGAGTTTTCCCTTGAATCTTGTTTTAGTTCTATCAAAGATTTGTGGTTCTAGCTTCATGATATCCTCTCATAATTGTTTTCAATCGTGACAATTATTTTCACCCATCCGAAGCAATTCAAGAGTCTTCTCACTTGGTTATCCGGAGATCCATCTAAATCACTACAAGGTTTCACCTTGTGTTTTCAACTTCCCTTTCTTTTCGTTATCCTTTTTGTTTACCGGAGTTCTTCATGAAGGTTCTACATGATGGTTCATCAAGGATTTAATTACTTCTCGAAGTGTTCATCAACATTCTCTTCAGAGGAGCTCAAGCATTCTTCATCTTGCAATCCGGAATGCAATTCTTCCTTCCGTGCCAATAGAGGTGGTATTATGTCATTCTTGATAATTTGAGTTCATGTTCCATGATTCACATGTTGTTAAGAATTAGATATTTTAAATCCATCAATCTCTTCTTTGCAGCTACATTGGATTATATTCCACCTAAAGGCTTCCCTAAGGATTGTTGCTATCATGGTGTTTATAATTGACCCAACTTCTTCTCTTATCCTTCCGGTGAAATAGTTTCTCGTCCCCTTGTTCTTATCAATCCAATCTTTTTTTTCCGTGAGTGGCAGGTTGTCACCTCATAATTTTGAGATGTATTCCATAAGACCATATCAAGTTTATGCTTTTCGTTGTTGGTTTTCCAACAACTCCATCCCAGTTTTTGTTGAAAGCATGCTCTCTCAAGATCTTGTTTTTCTCCCCCATTCATTCCATTCCATTCTCTCTTTTCTTCCGGAGGATTTGTGATGTTGCTCTTTTCAACACATCTTCTTGTTTTGTCAGGATCGTGTTCTTTTCGTGCTTATCCATTTGACCGGGGTGTCATGCCCTCTTTTCAAGTTCTTCCCATTCTGTCAAGTTTTGCCTCCCTTCTCAACCGGAGTGCCGTCTGAAATCGTTCTTACCCTTTGTGCCATTCTTTCAATAGTTCCGGAGGCAGTGTGTTGTTGATTTCATCAAGCATACTCTCTTCTTGTCAAGTTCTTGTTTGATTCCGGAGTGCTGTCCAAATTATTTCATTCTTAATCCTTCTCTATCTGGTTTTAACTGGAGTGGTTTCGATATATATCTTGCCCTTCAACCTTAAGGTTTTTCGCAATGTTCCTTGTTCCTCTTTCCTAACGGAGTGTTTTCCACTTCATTCATCTTCATTGTATTCTTTTCTTTCAATTTGTTCAACCTCGCAAGGTTCTTTGGTTTCACTCATTTGTCAAAGAAGCAATTAGTTTTACCTCTTCTCTTCCTCTTTCGTTTCCCTCCGGTGCCACCCTAGATCTCGGGACGAGATCCTCTCGTAGTGGTGGAGTGTTGTAACACCCCGAGACCGACGTGCCAGGTGTCCTCGAGTTATTCGCTGTTGTTGCCTTATTTTTCACTTGCGTGTTGCATCTTGCCATGTCATCATCCGCATTGTATCCTCATGTTTTCAAAACTTGCATCCGTCCCGGTCTCCTTGTTCCGTCCGTTGTCCGTTCTGAGCCCAGACACACTTGCATGCGCCCGCGGCATGTCCAAAATAGTATTTTATAAGTGGCCAGAAAATATTCTCGGATTGGGTTGAAAGTTGGCATGCAGTCTTATTATAGTGTAGGTAGGCCGCCTGCCAAGTTTCATCGCATTCGGAGTCCGTTTGATAGCCCAACCGTTAACTATAGCGGCAGTATAGCTGGTGTTTTCGTCGGACGTTTTCAGTCTCCAAAAACCATGCGGGGCAGTTTCTCTCCCCTCTTCTCTCAGGCCAACCCACTCTCCACAATCCACCAGGCCCAATCTAACCTCTCTCGTCAGCCCGCGGCCCTCCTCACTCGCGCGTCCGAAAATTGTCCCGGACCCGCCCGAGCAGTCGTCATCGTTGGGTCCGGATCATCCCCAAACATCTACAAAACATCTCCGTTTTATTATTTGGGCTCCCTAACCTATTTTATCTGAGATCGTCCGATTATGATCGGAGGGACGAGATATCCCCTAGCCTAACCTACCCGCTATATATACTAGTCTAAACTGAGACCAAACCCCTAATTTCTAAGGATCCTACCCTAGCGCTGCCACCCACTTTCTCCTCAATTTCAGTGCAACCAAGTCGCCGCCTCCTTTCCTTCCTCGATTTCACCAGTGGCCCAATCCCTCCATCGATCCATCCCCACCTACCAGCAGCAAAAAGCCCCGATCCAACAAATCCTTCCCCTTGCTCTCTGTGCCCAACCAATCGCCGTTGCCGCCAGCCACTGAACCGATCCCCTCGGCCTCCTCTCCTTCCCTGGTGCTTCTCGTCCTTACCTTGCTCTTCCAGCAAGTCAGCGCCTCCTCCCCTCGCCGGCGACTGCTTCACCAGGTTCCCCGCGCCTGCAGCCTCGCGCACAAGCTCCTCTGCTTCCTCACGCGCCACGGCAAGAAGCAGCACCACCGGGGGCCGTGCGTCGTCGAGCACTACCAGGACCAGCCCTGGTGCCTCTCCGACCGCCCGAGTGCCTCCTCCTCCTCCTCCAGGTCCTTGCCTCGCCGCGGCTCCCGCTGAACCTCTCCGTCCTGGCCCCCTCCGCCCCATGGAGCCCTACCTCGCTGGATCCCTGCCGGGCCTCCATCCTGCTACTGCGTTTTCTTTTCAAGGGAGACGAGCGCTCCGACCCGAGCCCGCGCGTCCTCTGCCTTGGTCCGGGTCGTTCCCCTTCCGTTCGTGCCGCCGACGAGGTCCCCGATGACCCAGCCACCGCCGGATTCTTCTCTGCTCGTGGAGCTCCAAGATCCGCCCCGTTCTGCTGCAACTCGCCGGGATCCATCTACCCTCATCCATATCGGCCTCCGCCACCATCTTCTTCATGGAGCCCCGCCCAGTCCCTGGAGCCGCCGCCGCTTCAATTTCGTGCAGCTGCACCTTCGCCAAGCCCTGCCATCGCGCCCTGCTTCCTCTGTTTCGAGCAGGCGAACAAGATGCAGGCTCTTCCCCACGAGAGCCCCTCCCGTTGACCAAGTCGAGCGAGAGGGCTGGATCGCGTGCGCACGTGGGCCGACCACGTTGCCTTCCCTGCCTGCCAAGTCTCTTCCTTACCGAACCGGGCCGAGGCCAAATGTGAGCAGCTCCCTCCAGCCCTGATCCACCAGTTTTCGGCCCAATATGTTTTTTTTCGTGTCTGCGATTTTGTCTTTTATCCAGAGTTTATCTGTTTTACAGAAAAGCCCTTGTGGATCATGCATTTAATAATTCCACAACCGTGCATCAGATTAAAACAAACTTAATATGAAAGTTGCTTAGAATTTTGCGTAGTTCCATAATTTGCCACTTTCATCCATGATTAAAATTCTTAAATGATGTTTGCTTTAATTTGCTCCTATGCCATACTAAAATGCTTTAATTCATAACTAAATAACCGTAGCTCGGTTTTAAATAATCTTTATATGTAAATGGGGTAGAAAAATGCATAGTTTAACATGGTGGCATCACTTTGCATGTTTAACAACTATAAAATATTGTTTAGGGCAGAACAGTACCATAACCAAAATATGCACATGAGGATTTTCCGGACTTGTTGTTTTGTTGTTCCGGCCTCATTTAAACTTGCCTAGATAGATAGATTCATTATGCTTCACCTCTTGCCATGCTAACAACATTTAATATTGTTGGGTAGATAAACGAGATCGAACTAAATAACTTGAACATGGTGTTTCGTCAATATGCAACGGAGTTGCATGTTGAGCTCCACTTAATTTGTAGGATTGTTTGTGCACTTTGCCATGCCATGTGTCATTAAACCGGACATGCATCATACTTGGTTGTGCATCATGCCATGTTTATGTGATGGTTGTTTACTATGTTGTTTGCCTCTTTCCGGTGTTGCTCCTTTCGGTTGGTTCCGATAACATCGTGTTTGTGAGGATCCGTTGGCTACGTCCGTTTATCTTCTTCATGGACTCGTTCTTCTTGCTTGCAGGATTTCAGGCAAGATGACCATACCCTCGAAATCATTCTATCTTTGCTTGCTAGTGGCTCGCTCTTTTGCTATGCCTATGCTGCGATACCTACCACTTTCTCATCATGCCTCCCATATTGTTGAGCCAAACCTCTAACCCACCTTGTCCTAGCAAACCATTGTTTGGCTATGTTACCGCTTGCTCAGCCCCTTTTATAGCGTTGCTAGATGCAGGTGAAGATGGAGTATGTTCCATGTTTGGAACATGGTTATTTTGTTGGGATATCACAATATCTCTTATTTAATTAATGCATCTATATACTTGGTAAAGGGTGGAAGGCTCGGCCTTATGCCTGGTGTTTTGTTCCACTCTTGCCGCCCTAGTTTCCGTCATATCGGTGTTATGTTCCCGGATTTTGCGTTCCTTACACGGTTGGGTTATAATGGGAACCCCTTAACAGTTCGCTTTGAATAAAACTCCTCCAGCAAGGCCCAACCTTGTTTTTACCATTTGCACTAACAACCAAGCCTTTTCCCTTGGGTTTTGCGGACTCAAGGGTCATCTTTATTTTAACTCCCCCGGGCCAGTGCTTCTCTAAGTGTTGATCCAAACTGAGCGGCCTGCGGGGCCACCTCGGGGAAACTTGAGGGTTGGTTTTACTCGTAGCTAGTCTCATCTGAGTGTGCCTTGAGAACGAAATATGTGCAGCTCCTATCGTGATTTGGCGGCACATTCGGGCGGCTTTGCTGGACTTGTTTTACCATTGTCGAGGATGTCTTGTAACCGGGATGCCGAGTCTGATCGGATTGTCTTGGGAGAAGGAATATCCTTTTGTTGACCGTGAGAGCTTGTGATGGGCTAAGTTAGGACACCCCTGCAGGGTTTGAACTTTCAAAAGCCGTGCCTGCGGTTATGGGCAGATGGGAATTTGTTAATGTCCAGTTGTAGAAAACCTAAAACTTATATTAACCAAAATGCATCAACCGCGTGTGTAACCGTGATGGTCTCTTCTCGGCGGGGTCCTGGAAGTGAACAAGGTGTTCGAGTTATGTTTGACGTAGGTTGTTAAAGGATCACTTCTTGATCATAGTTTCTCGACCGTGCTTTTGCCTTCTCTTCTCGCTCTCATTTGCGTATGTTAGCCACCAAATATGCTAGTCGCATGCTGCAGCTCCACCTCATACCTTGTACCCTTCCTATAAGCCTAAATAGTATTGATCGCGAGGGTGTGAGATTGCTGAGTCCCCGTGACTCACAGATACTTCCAAAACCAGTTTGCAGGTGCGGATGTTACCGAGCAGGTGACGCAACCAAGCTCAAGGAGGAGCTCGATGAAGATCTTGTCCTTTGAGTTGTTTCGTTCTAGTTGATCAGTAGTGGAGCCCAGTTGGGGTTGATCGGGGATCTGTGTAGCATTTGGGGTAGTCTTCTTTTATTTTAGTTCCATAGTCGGACCTTGATTGTTTCTGGATGATGTAATGCTATATTCATGTATTGTGTGAAGTGGCGATTGTAAGCCAACTATGTATCTCTTTCCCTTATGTATTACATGGGTTGTGTGAAGATTACCTCACTTGCGACATTGCTTTCAATGCGGTTATGCCTCTAAGTCGTGCTTCGACATGTGGGAGATATAGCCGCATCGAGGGCGTTACAAAGAATGCTTGAACTCCTCAAAACAAAACGTGTGTTGAATACCATGTTTATTTTAGAGTATAGCTTGGCGGATCATAACTTTGAGAGAAATCTTGAAGAACAATTGAAGAATGAAAGGAATTCTTGACGAACCACCATGTAGGGACTCCATGAAGAACTCCAATGATGAAAAGATGGTAGAAAATACGTGAACGTTAAAAAATAACAAGATGAAAACCTTGTGATGATTTAGATGGAGCTTCGCGACGAAATAATTGAGAGAGCTCGGAACTCCGAAAAGAAAATATGAAGCATCTCGAACCGATAATTTGATATGATGAACAACTTCTGAAAGAAAGATGAATCACTTGGATGAAATAAGAATAAGAATTATGTTATGCGTATTCTTCACCAATTTAAATTGATGACAAGCAACAGATTTGGCATACTACTTATTCCTCTTGAAAAGGATTGAGGAGAGATATAGCGCAAACTTGGGAAAATCTTCATGAACCACCGGTAGGATTGGAAAGAACGAATGAATTGATATGATAACCAAGGAATAGAACTCTTAAACCACTACAAGAAATATGTCAACTTATGACCACCACTATTGGTCACTGAATGGTCACAAATTTCCATTTATGACATTTTTGTGACCAAAAACATAAGGTCAAAAGCTGGGCGTCGTAAACTGACTATAGCGACCTTTAACAAAAGGTCGTTGATCCTATGACCTTCTGTTTTGGTCGCTAGCTCTCTCCCCAGGCCATGTCGGATCCGACGTGGCAATCTGACGTGGCAAAATTGCGACCAATTGAAAAGGTCAAAAATTAGAATCGGCCCGGTCCATTTCGGTGCTTTAGATGGGCCGAGCCCATTAATTCAGCCTTTTTAATATATATATATATATATATATATATTGTTAATTTTCGCTAAGTACATGGGCCTGGCCCAACAATTTGGCCTTTTTTTGTTTTCTGAGCTTCTTCCATTTTTCTGGGCCTCGGCCTTTCTGCGGTCCATTTAATTTTTTAAATTTTTTAAGATGTTTTTCCTTTCATTTTTTGTCCAATGTTGTTTGGGCTAAGGCCTCTTCTAGCCCATCAATATTTTTAGCCCACTAATTCCAAGGACTGGACAACAGAGAAACAATTCAGTTTTTTTCAATTTTGCTATCAAAGCAACATTTGTTTCACTATACAATCATACATCATTTCTTGCAGTTACATCATTTGAAGCAGCAACTAAAAGATTGTCATCTATAACAAACAACAGCCAGTCAAAAGAAAGATCACCATCACAGCTCCAGCGACTACTTATACACTACAAGTTCCACTTATGTGCAAACCTACAAGAAGGCCATGCTTCCGATTAGATTTGGTTGCATCACTTCCAGTTTGCTAATGGCATGTCTCCAGCAGCACATCTCATAACCTACAAAGAGAACATAAACCAACATAAGAATTTGAAACTTCTTCTAATTTGAAACTTTCGGTAAACGGTAAACTTGAGGTAAATTAGAAGTGAGGATATTGATTACAAGCAAGATGAAACGTAAACTAAGTCCTATTGTATTGATGGATCCCAACTTGTTTAAACTAGAGCAGATTGTTCAACTTGTACAATCTAGCAGTCTAAAAAGAGAGAAAAATGTTCATTCTCGGTTCCACATTAATTAGAACAGAAATGAATGACACTAATATAAGCAAGAACTTACAACAAAGTATAGCTTAAATATAATGTTAGGCACTGATAAAGTTATGTGATTTTTACGTGACTTAATAGACACAAAATATGACTTCTCTCTCTGCTTGACTAATGAATCAGTACATCTTCAAGCAAAAAATCATGAAGATCACACTACAATGTCCCTAACAACGGTAGAAGCTCAAATGTGAGACAATATTTTCTAATATATAAGCCTTGGCTGCAACTTTCCGCTTAACATGTAGATAAAAATCAGACACTTATTGCTTATTTCATACTTCAATTTTTACTTTAAGTTTTGTTTGGATAATCTATATGCATAGGCACAGTCCTGTACTTGTTTGGAAAGTTAAGATATTCATGTCAACAATTATATAGAGCCAAACAATCATCTAAGCATACATACAGAATCCAATCGGTTATATATGTACGCAGACATTAATTCCAAGTATCTAAACCCTGCTATACACACGATAGTACACAAACGATTTATCAACGATGCTAAATATCGTGTCGTTCCATTCAGGACATCAGCACTGTTCCACTGTTTGATATAAGTGGTTGCTGCATGTCGTGTGTATAGTACTATAGTTTCATCTTCAGACCAATCAACGCCAAGTTTCAAAGAAAATCTGATGATAAGTTGCACCAAGATTTAGCAAGGTGCATACCTCCAAGTGGATGAGCCAGCTCTGAGACCCACTCCTTGACCCTCTCCGCAGATGCTCCCGTCGAAGCATACTGCACCATAACAAGCACGAAAATTTAGAAAACACACCCCAATCCTGAAATTCAGTGAAGCACGAAAAGCAGCAGCAAACTAGACAATAGCACGCAGGCAGCGTTGCAAACAGCAAACCAAGTAATGTAATGTACACTACAGGAGAAACAAATAGCAAAGCGAGGCTTGACCTGGAAGGGACAGACGTGGGAGCCCTCGATTCCCTGGAACGCCCTCCGGATCTGCTCCAGCCTCCGCTCATGGTCATGCGAGGCAACAGAATTTAGTCAGAACAAACAAGCAAAGGGCGTTGAATATACACCAAGTACTCAACTTGTTCTTACTGAATTTAGGAGTCTGTTTTTATTCTTTTCTTATATGCAGTCTGAAGCTTAACTTGTTCTAACTAAATTTAGTCAGAACAAACAAGCTAGGGCACTGTAGATCACGCACCTGAGATCAAGGGCGCTGTAGATCACGAATCAAAGCACATCTGGTCCAGTTCTCGGCACCAACTCCTCCTCCAATTGCTACAGAAACTAAGAGCAGAAAATCAACTCGCCTACTTCAGTACAAAGAAGAAGCAAACATGCAAGCAAGAAATACTGAAATAGTACTAGTGTGATCCACATCTCAGCATCTCACTTTCAGTTTAGTTGATCCGAATCGCAAACCATTAAAGAAGAAGCAAACATGCAAGCAAGAAATACTGAAGTGAAGTTTCAGTTTTAGAAACTGAACTTCTAAACCGATGAAGGAGGCAGCAGGCAGTAGCTAAGAAGCAAGAACCTGAAGTGAAGTTTCAGTTTTAGAAACTGAATTTGTATTTTGTGAGGAATCTAGAACTCAAATTTATCTGAGATCGTAACTTTATGTTATCAATTTAAGAGCAGGTCATTTATGCATGTCAAAATGTGAGCAGCATACTCATTGATGATCTGGGTTGTGTACCAAGGTGCTAGGGGTTGGCCCCTGTACTGAAATTGTATTTAAACTTCCTCTTTTCTACTAACAGAAAGAGCAATGCTACTGTCAATATTTTGGAAAACAAATTTGAGAGCATATCATTGATGTTGTCCATTTGTGAGCATATCGGTGAATTGTAAATCATTATAAGACAGTGCATGGGGCAAATGAGATCAGTTAAACTACAACACTGAACCAACTAAACTGAATTTTGAGACCAGATTAATGAAACCATTGTAATAGAAATAATGTTTGAAGTATCTTTGCCGGTTCTCGGAAAGGCTATACAACCAAATTAGCACTGTAAATCCATCATAGATGGCCAACAATTTATCTACAAAATGCATCTAATTATAGAACTAGCAAGGAGTAGAGCAAAACTTCTATTAGGCTCTTTGTTGTGATGCATGATGTGTTCGGTTTGCTGTACTGATGCATTCCAGCGAACCTAAAAAGATGATTCTATTCTGATATGCTGTTAGGATCTTTGTGCAAAATCAATCCAATCCACATGAGGTTCAGTGCCAAATTCTAACACCAAAGAAGCAATGACCTATCCTAGTACTAGAAAATCAATCGAGCAGAGAGGAGGAGGGGACGAGCTCACCTACGGCCAGAGAGTAAGATCCATGGCTGATGCATCCCGAGAAGCAGCCATGGTCGAGCACCCCCTCCTCAGGCGCCATCCATCCTTGCCGCCCAGTCTATCTACAACATCCTCCTGCATACCTACAGTCAAAGAACAGAGCAGAAATTAGAGAGAGAGAGAGAAAGAGAGAGAGAGATAGGAGGGGATGGAGCTCGAGTACCCCATGGCCACCGGGCGGAATAGCACCATCCAGGGGCTGAGCCGCATGTGGGGGCGCGGCAGATGTCGGGGAGGAGCCGCCAATGTCGCCGAAGCCGTGTTGACGATTGAGGCGCCGCCGCCCTAGCCACGGGGAGGGCTACGGGTGAGCGTTTGAGGCTGGGAGAGGCCGAGAGGTCTCTGAGATTCGCGACATGGTCCGGCTAGCTCGACGGAGCGCCGCGCATCGAAGCACGCACGCGCGCGCCGGCGAGCAAGCCAGCCACGACGCTGTTGTGGCTGGGCGCCAGTGCTGTTGTCTCCGTTGCGTGAGGAGAGGAGGTTGCTTGGTCTGGGGGAGAAGGGGCGGCAGTGGGTGGATGGATCTAAAGGGAGGAGGAGAAGAGGAGGTGGCGGCGGCGATGGATCCGATGGGAGGAGGAGACGGGGGAGAAGGGGCGGCAGCGGGTGGATGGATCTGAAGGGAGGAGGAGATGACGAGGTGGCGGCGGTGATGGATTTGATGGGAGGAGGAGACGGGGGAGATCTGCCGCGCGCCGGCGTTGGGGTAGGAGGTCGCTGGCGGGGCTGGTGGAGCGGAGGTCGCGCTGCCCAATGGTATCGGGGGAGAGGAGGTCGCGAGAGGGAGGGGTTGGGGTCGTGGGAGGGAGGGAGAAAGAAAGGAGGCAGGGGGTGGCTGGAAAATGTCCACAAGGACTAGGGTTTCGGCTTAGGTGGGCTTGGGGTGAGGACTGCCGTTGGATCCGCGAGCATCCGACGGTGTTCGATCCACGATCCGCGTGAAACACCCACAGACCAATCAAAATGCAGCACACGGGTACGATGTCATGACCATTTAAATTGGTCATAGTTGACTAAAAAATTGGTCATGGTTGATTAAAAATTCATTTTCCATTTTTCAAGTGCCGAAAATGAGTTTTTTGAGAAGGACCTACAATATATTTGTTGCAAAATTGGACCAAATCAATTTTCTAAAATATTTGAACATACTTAATGCACAATTGACAAAATGGTTGGGTGTCAAAAGTTTTGATTCACCTTTGGTGAAAAAGACAAATTTCCGCCATTTCGGTTGGAAGCAGGTCAAATTTGAACTGCGGCTGCCTCAGAGTTTTCTATTTATTTTTTCCAAAAATCATTTCTAGGTACAAAAGTATCTATTTAATCAGAGAAACATCAAAAAAATTCCAAGATTCAACCACTAGCTAGGAACGGTCATTCCCGCCGTTTTCACCGCATTTTGATACGGGCATAAAAAATTCAAAAAATCAAAAAAATGGAAAACCTTCGCATTGTGTCATTATATGTGATCAAGTTACCAGGAAAATTAATAAACTTTTAATACGACAATTCTTTTAAAAAAGTGTTCTCAGAAATGAGCTATCATGCGTGAAGATTCATGGCTTTCAAGCCAAATGATCAATCTTATGGCCACATTCATGGCATAGTTTGTTCAAATGATCTCATATTATGCACAAGGGGGCATATTGAAATGGCAAACAATGTTGCCTAAGGGACTTTGTATTTTCTTTCCATGGAAAATTCATTTTCCATTTTCTGAGTGCCCGAATTGAGTTCTTTATGTGAAGGACCTATAGTATATTTGTTGCAAAATTGGACCAAATCAATTTTCTAAAATATTTGAACATACTTAATGCAAAATTGACAAAATGGTTGGGTGTCAAAAGTTTTGATCCACCTTTGGTGAAAAAGACAAATTTCCGCCGTTTCGGTTGGAAGCAGGTCAAATTTGAACTGCGGCTGCCTCAGAGTTTTCTATTTATTTTTTCCAAAAATCATTTCTAGGTACAAAAGTATCTATTTAATCAGAAAAACATCAAAAGTTGTCCAAGATTCAACCACTAGCTTGGAACGGTCAAACTCGCCGTTTTGACCGCATTTTGAAACGGGCATAAAAAATTAAAAAAAATCAAAAATTTGGAAAACCTTCGCATTATGTCATTATATGTGACCAAGTTTCCAGGAAAAATAATAAACTTGTAATACGGCAATTATTTTAAAAAAGTGTTCTCAGAAATGAGCCATCATGCGTGAAGATTTATGGCTTTCAAGCCAAATGATCAATCCTATGGCCACATTCATGTCATAGTTTGTTCAAATGATCTCATATTATGCACAAGGGTGCATATTGGAATGGCAAACAATGTTGCCTAAGGGACTTTTTATTTTCTTTACACGGAAAATTCATTTTCCATTTTCCGAGTGCCCGAATTGAGTTCTTTTTGTGAAGGACCTATAGTATATTTGTTGCAAAATTGGACCAAATCAATTTTATAAAATACTAGGCCATATTTGATTCACAATTGACCAAATGGTTAGGTGTCAAATGCCTTGATCCACCTCCGGTGAAAAAGACAAATTCTCGCCGATTCAGTAGGAAGCGGGTCAAATTTCAACTGTACCTGCCTTGTAGTTTGCTCTTTATTTTTCCCAAAAATCATTTCTAGATACATAAGTATCTATTTAATCAGAGAAACGTCAAAAAATTTCCAAGATTCAACCACTAGCTAGGAACGGTCAAACCCGCCGTTTTGACCGCATTTTGAAACGGGCATAAAAAATTCAAAAATAAATCGAAAATTTGGAAAACCTTCGCATTATGTCATTATATGTGCCCATGTTTCCAGGAAAAATAATAAACTTGTAATACGGCAATTATTTTAAAAAAGTGTTCTCAGAAATGAGCTATCATGCATGAAGATTTATGGCTTTCAAGCCAAATGATCAATCTTATGGCCACATTCATGTCATAGTTTGTTCAAATGATCTCATATTATGCACAAGGGTGCATATTGGAATGGCAAACAATGTTGCCTAAGGGACTTTTTATTTTCTTTACACGGAAAATTCATTTTCCATTTTCTGAGTGCCCGAATTGAGTTCTTTTTGTGAAGGACCTATAGTATATTTGTTGCAAAATTGGACCAAATCAATTTTATAAAATACTAGGCCATATTTGATTCACAATTGACCAAATGATTAGGTGTCAAATGCCTTGATCCACCTCCGGTGAAAAAGACAAATTCTCGCCGATTCAGTAGGAAGCGGGTCAAATTTCAACTGTACCTGCCTTGTAGTTTGCTCTTTATTTTTTCAAAAAATCATTTCTAGATACATAAGTATCTATTTAATCAGAGAAACATCAAAAAATTTCCAAGATTCAACCACTATCTAGGAACGGTCAAACCCCCCGTTTGACCGCATTTTGAGACGGGCACAAAAAATTCAAAAAAAATCGAAAAATTGGGAAACCTTCGCATTGTGTCATTATATGTGGCCAAGTTCCCAGGAAAAATAACAAACTTGTAATACGGCAATTATTTTAAAAAAGTGTTCTCAGAAACGAGTTATCACGTGTGGAGATCAATGGCTTTCAAGCCAAATGATCAATCTTATGGTCACATTCATGGCATAGTTTGTTCAAATGATCTCATATTGTGCACAAGGGTGCATATTGGAATGGCAAACAATGTTGCCTAAGGAAGTTTTCATTTTTGTTGGACGAAAAAACCATTTTGCATTTTTCGAGTGCCCAAAAGGAGGTTTTTTTGTGAAGGAACTACCAAATAATTGTTGCAAAATTGGACCAAATCAATTTTCTAAAATACTAGGACATATTTAATGCACAATTGACAAAATGGTTGGGTGTAAAAAGTTTTGATCCACCTCTCGTGAAAAAGACAAATTTCCGCCGATTTAGTTGGAAGCGGGTCAAATTTGAACTGCAGCTGCCTCATAGTTTGCTATTTATTTTTAAAAAATCATTTCTAGGTACATAAGTATCTATTTAATCAGAGAAACACCGAAAGTTTTCCAAGATTCAACCACTAGCTAGGAACGGTCAAGCCCGCCGTTTGACCGCATTTTGAAAAGGGCATAAAAAATTCAAAAAAATCAAAAAATTGGGAAACCTTCGCATTGTGTCATTATATGTGGCCAAGTTCCCAAGAAAAATAACAAACTTGTAATACGGCAATTATTTTAAAAAAGTGTTCTCAGAAACGAGCTATCATCTCTGAAGATTCATGGCTTTCAAGCCAAATGATCAATCTTATGGCCACATTCGTGGCATAGTTTGTTCAAATGATCTCATATTGTGCACAAGGGTGCATATTGGAATGGCAAACAATGTTGCCTAAGGAAGTTTTCATTTTCTTTGGACGAAAAAACCATTTTTCATTTTCCGAGTGCCCGAAAGGAGTTTTTTTGTGAAGGAACTACCAAATAATTGTTGCAAAATTGGACCAAATGAATTTTCTAAAATACTAGGACATATTCAATGCACAATTGACAAAATGGTTGGGTGTAAAAAGTTTTGATCCACCTCTTGTGAAAAAGACAAATTTCCGCCGATTCAGATGGAAGCGGGTCAAATTTGAATTGCAGCTGCCTCATAGTTTGCTATTTATTTTTTCCAAAAATCATTTCTAGTTACATAAGGACCTATTTAATCATAAATACATGGTTTGCTGGCGATACGTCGGGGTTTGGGCGGTGGCCGAGGGCCCCAACTCTAGAGCGCGTAAACTCGCATGCCCGTCGCGTGGTCACCGCGTGACCGTAATGTTGCCATGTGTTCTGGGCGGCTTAGGCATGTCTAGTGGGTTGGGCACTCCCCAGGTTGGTGCTAGGAAGAAAATTACAACATAAGATTCTCACGAGAAGACCGGTCGATGCTCAAACATGAATTAGCAGCCAAGTGTTTGATTAGCGGTACGGGAAATGCACATGGACAATGGGCGCGAGTTTTGGCTGAGGATGATCATCTACTAAGGAGAATGTCTTCACAAATTTTTAGCTCAAAAGGAGGATCCTAGGTGGTACTTGCTTTGCAAACTACCACGCTGGACAAAAATATGAATGTTGAAGCTGGGCTCAAAATAATGAATGGGTTGAGATGAAATTTTGTGGAGGATGGTTATTTGGGCATAGGAAAGCATTGTAGAATATTTATACCATTTGGACCTACCAAAGTAGTACTTCCTTCACAATGCTCTTCTATGGACAGAAACTTCGGAAAACTAGTGAGAGAGATTGGATGAATGAAATGAGCTCAAAATTGGTGTAGGTAAGTTACTTAGGTATGGTCATGCGCTGGTCAATTTTCAGATCATTTGGGTAAGCCTAGCTAGTACTTACTTCACAAAGCTTCTCTCGAGGTAGAAACTTTGGAAATTTCCCGAGAAAGATTTACTAGGAAAATTGAGCTGAATATTGTCATGTGGCAATGATTTGGCTATGGAAGAGTGCCCGAAAAGTTTGAGGGTAATAGGAGGGGTCTATGTAACACTTGCTTTGCAACGTGCCAATTTGGCCATAAAATATAAATTGAACCTGGGCTCACATAGATGATTTGACTGAGCTGCAATTTGGAGGAGGGTGATAATTTGGGCATATGAAGAAACTGTATAAATTTCATGTCATTTAGAGATATAAAAAAGGTACTTCCTTCACAATGCTTCTAGGTGGACAAACACTTTGGAAATTTGCCGAGGAAGATTTGCTAGGCAAATGGAGCTGAATTTTGTCATGCGGTAATGATTTGGATAGGAAAGAGTGCCCAAAAATTCGTAGGGTAATCAAGAATATATAAATAGCACTTCCTTCATAAAGTGTTGTTGTGAACATAATAGGAAAATGAATATTGTTGAATTAGTTTTGAACTAGGCAAGGAAGGATTTTTACATATTTGATGAAGATATGACCCAGAGAATTTATGAGATTTTTTTGGGAATTTTGGGAATGATATAAATATAGGTTGCTTCACAACCTAGGGCAAAAACTGCCACATGGACATGACACATAGGCAAAACTGATGAGATGGCGCCTAGTCATCACAACCCACCACAATCTAGAAGGCTATGACCATCTATATTGGTCATTAACAACTAGAAATAAGGCAGCGGACTAGCACTGTTTGCTTTGTGACCATTTCGTGTAAGGAAATTACGACCTTTCTGACCAAAATGGTCGCAATGGTTTAGGGTTTGAAGTCCCCTGAACAGCTTTTGACCAATTGGTCTAAAATGGTCATAAATTTATGACCAATTCTTCGAGGTTCACTGATAGAAGGTCATAAGTTGACATATTTCTTGTAGTGAACGAACTACCATAAGCATTCGAAAACCCTTGAAGAAACGAGAATGAATCACCGGTAAGAATTAGAAACGAATGAAAATACTTGAGGGAATTTGATACAAGAGAACAAAGAGATCACGAACTGACTAGAGAATACTTGAACAATGCACAGGAAGAATGGGGAATGAGGGCTGAAAACATAGAATGAAGAGAATCTTCAGAGATGATGGCCTCCAGATGATCGAGAAAGGAAAGCAACTCTTGAAATGCTTCAGATGGGTATGCAAAGAATTTCTCACAATCAAAACCGATTTGAGAGGATGGTATCATGCTTGAACGACGAATCTTTGGAAGAACGGGTAAGGATTTAAGAGGAACTCTTCTTCGGTCTTCAAATGTTGAGAATGATGATGTGAAACACCACCATGAATTGTCGAGACACTCCAGAATAGTGAATAAAGAAAGGTTGAGTGAAGGATGAAAAAAATTAAAGATCTTGGAGAAAGACATGACTGATGAAAATTCATTCTTATGTCAAACTTTAAAAGATTTGAGAATAGCTCCGAAAAAATAGAAGAGTCGGGTAAGATACTGGGAAAAGACCTGTGGGTTAGGGCCCACTCAAAAGAAACACCATTGAAATGATTACTTTAAAGGGAGATTGCACCGGCTGAATTAATTGGCTTGAATGAGATAACAACCTTGAAATAGCTTGAACGGATTGATAATGGAGACACAAATCTTCTGAGATATCTTCAGCACTCTGGAACAACTGAATAGCAAGAAGTGAACGATTAAGAGGTGCACCGGCATGAAAAAGCATTTGAAACAAGGAAAGGAATATGATCAACACAAAAAGCATCAATTGATCCACCGGAGAAGAAAAAAGAACAAAGAATGATGAACTTGTAGCTCCTTGTCACATCTCTAGCTTCTGGTACTGCCTAGTGTTTGCATCTTGCTTGCATCATGTTTAGTTTTCATGGAAATTTTGAAATGGGGATGTTCAAACCCTAGCATCAAAAGGAATTCAAATAGGTTCAACTAAAATCTTTTCCAATGATTTCAAAATGCCCTTGAAAAATGTTCATCATTTGTGGATCAAGGTGGAAGCATCTACCAAAAATGGTTCACATTTTTACAGGACATATTTGGACTTCGAATTAATTCAAACATATTTGAATTGGCGCTATTTAAATGCTATACATATACATATATATATATATCACTACTAGGAAAAGGGCTACTAATGGCGCACCAGTTTTGCCTACTAATGGCGCATCACTGGTGCGCCATTAGTATCACACCACTAGTATTTTTTACTAATGGCGCACCACTGGTGCGCCATTAGTATCTGGTATACTAATGGCGCACCACTGTGCGCCATTAGTATAGGCCACGGTGCGCCATTAGTATAGGCCACTGGTGCGCCATTAGTATTTTTGAATTTTGAAGGCGGGAAAATAGTAGTGGCGCACCATCTAACCCCCACCATGCGCCATTGCTATTTTTGAATTTTGAATTTGGATCTGGATCGTGATTTTTTTGCCCATTTTTGCTCGTTTTTTGGCACGATATTATTTCAATTTTTGTTCCTGTTTTTGGATCTTGTATGTTCTTTTGTCGTATTCTTTTGCCGGAGAGGAGTTCGCCGAAGAGGAGGAGGACGAGGTCACCGGAGAGGCGCTCGCCTACATCGCCGGAGAGGAGGAGGAGGAGTTCGCCGGAGAGGAGGAGGAGGAGGTCGCCGGAGAGGAGTTCACCGGAGCATCAGAGAGGAGGAAGGAGAAACCATGAGGGGATGGGAGGAGAGGAGGGAGGAGGAGCTCACCGGAGAGGAGGGAGGAGGAGCTCACCGGAGAGGAGGGAGGAGAAACCGTGAGGGGAGGGGAGGGGAGGAGGAGGTCGCCGGAGAGGAGGAGGTCGCCGGAGAGGAGGAGGAGGTCGCCGGAGAGGAGGAGGGTAGTATGGTGGAGGAGAGAAGGGAAGATGGAGTGGAGGAGAGGAGGAGATGGAGTGGAGGAGAGGTGGAGTGGAGGAGAAGAATGAAGAGGTAAGGAGGAGAGGACCACGCCCAGCCATATATACGGCATAGTAATGGCGCACCGCGGGCAGGGGCACCATTAGTAACTTTTTTTTATTTTTTTTGATTTATTTTGAATTTTGAAGGCGGGGACATACTAATGGCGCACCATGGGCAGGTGTGCCATTAGTAACTTTTTTTGACTTATTTTGAATTTTGAAGGCGGGAAGATAGTAATGGCGCACCATGGGTACGTGCGCCATTAGTAAGTTTGAATTTTTTTGCCACTCCAGATCTTAAAAGGCCCGTATCTTTTTTTTCTGTTAGGTTTGTGAGGATTTTGAAAATTTTTAATGGGGTTCCCCCGGTAAAATTCGGATGTAACTTTTCGAGTAGATGATTTCTCATATAAAAAACTTTTTCATCCGAGTTCGTACGCAAAAGTTATGCCCATTTTACAAATTCTCGAGAGATTTCGCAAATAAAGTCGAAATTCATATTTGTAAATTTTCACAACAACTAGACCACATATCACATGGGAAACTTATTTTCTTTTTTTTGACATTTCCATCATTTTTTTATTTTTTTAAACTGAAAAGGCGGTCCAGGGGGGGTGCATTCGGTGGAAGTGGTGGCCAAGTTACTAATGGCACACCGTGGCATGGTGCGCCATTAGTAGTTTTGAAAAAAAATTAATTTTTTTTACTAATGGCGTACCGTGGATGTGGTGCGCCATTAGTGTCAATTCCATCTATAGCCCTTTTCCTAGTAGTGTGTGTATATATATATATATATATTAGGTGCTCCAAAAATGATGGAAATTTTTAAGGGTCACTGGAATAATTCATAAAGCACCCCTAATTATTTCCAGGATTTTATGAAATGATGTAGTATTTTTGCTAAGTCAAAACAAACTTGCAAAATAGAAAACATAAGATAATTAGGAAAATAAAACAGAACAGAAAGCTCACCACTGTGGCCTGTTACTGAAGCACCTGGCCCAACTCCTGTCCTCGCCCAGCCCACTAGGGGCAAGGAGGTCTTCTTCCTCCTCCTGCCAGAAGGATGGAGCGCGTGGTCACCGCGCACGCACGCGCCTGGCCAGCTCCACCCTGCCCGCGTCCTCCCTGACTCATCCAAGGCCGCCACGACACCCCTGGAACCCCCTGGGCCTCCTCCTCGAGCTCATCCCCTCCCCAGGATCTCTCTCTAACCAACCAAGCGCCGTCGTCGCCGCCGATCGTCGTTGTCGTAGCAAAAACCACTGCCTCGCTCCCTGACGAGTCCAAGAGCTTCGACAACTCTCCCTCGTCCTCTCCGTCAAGCCAACAGACACCGGGCGCTCTGTGTTGTCGCCATCGATGTCATATTCATCTTCGGGTGCCGACGATCGCCGACGTGGCTCTGACGCCGTCCAAGCCTCCCCCGAGCTTGCCGACCCCTCTGTTCGATCCGCTGCGAGCTGGTGCATCGAACCCCTCTCTCCCCTCGCTCGATTGCTTCCTCCTACGCCATTGTCTTCGTGGCCGAGAGCTTGGCTCCGCCGGCCATGTCGTCGTCGTGGCCACCATCACCTAGAGCCGCGACCGAGCACAACACCGTGCTCAGCAAAATGCCAGAATCCCAAAACCCACACCCACTGCTCCTGCCGTGCACCGCATCCCCGTGTTCATCGTTGCCGAACTCCGGCAGCCGCCTCTGTTCTCGCCGTCGTCGTTTCTAGTGACCCCGAGGCCTCCCGATTGCTCTACTAGACGCGGTCGAGCGCGGACTACCTTCTGGTGGTCTACGCGCATCCAGCCGCCACTCGTAGCGCAGGTCCGGCGAGTTGCCGCCACATTTTTGGTCGCCGTCGGCCGAACTTTGGCGACTGCTAACCGTCTTACATAAATTATGACCATTATGGTCAAGTCTTGAGTCTAACTTCACAGCGGAAATCTTCGTCGATAACTTGGACCCATGCCATCTGCCTTAACCCTACATGCATTCTGATTGGGAAGCATCCTAGCTCGCATGTTCGTCACCAAGGTACTCTTCATTATATCCTGTTCTTTCATGCCTAGCCAATAAAATAACCAGTGGCAAGCCAATGAGTACTTTGAATGTACTCGCAAGCAACCCATGTTTTGGCTCAAGATACATCAATGCATGATATAGGTAAATTTTTGTAGAAAGCTAGTTTTGAGTGCAATGCCATGTTCAACAACTTGTAAGACATGCATCAGGAGAATTCAAGTAACCATAAGGACGGTTACAGATATCAACATAAATAGAGTGGGCACCAACCCAATTCAATCATGTCAAGTCCTTTGACTTGACCCAAGTAGTTCTTCCCACTTATCCAAACACATACACTGGTTTGTAAACATGTGGACGTAGCCCAAGAGCGGTTACCCAACTATCCTTGACCATGGACACGGCTATTCGAATAGTTTTACACTCTGCAGAGGTTGCACACTTTACCCACAAGATCCGGGGAACTTCCGTGTCATCCACGACCCGCGGTACCTCAAGTACCAGGGGTAAGCACCCGATCACTATCTTTCCCTAGACGACACTAACATAGAGTCCACTCGATTGGCAGTAACCCTCGTTCCCAACATTTCACATCTTAAAATTGTGGAGCCTCGCTCCCATTTTCATCACATACCACAAGCACGGGGTACCAACGGTGTGTCCGGTGCCCTGTGAAGACAGTCATGGCCGCCCTACCTGGCACGACCCCGTCCCGAGAGAGCGCAACAACAACTCTCCCGTCACTAGTAATGCGGGCTCCATGCTAGTATCGTCCTAGGTAATCAATAATGCCCTTTCCCATATAAGGGTAGAGTGGTTGCGCATGTAAGGTTGGAATAACGATCGCAACTTAAACCAATCCGGTTTGAAAAAAAACACACACACTTGCCTCGGTACACCACTTCGTCATCAAGTGGCTACCCAACTCATCATCTCCCCCGGGCATAAGTGGCACCCGATGGGGTTTTTGAAAAGTCTTTTGAAAATACTTTGTCTCCATCACCATGCATATATCCGTCCCCTTTTTGCGTAGCAACTACTTTAGCATCCTATATACTCCCACCGGTATAACCCTCATAAGGAGGTAGGGTCATGCACAATGTAAGTATCAACGAGGAAGTAACGGAGGCAAACCATCACGCCTCATCATGATTCCGTTGCAAAAACAATATGGTGCTATATGTCATGCATAAAAAGGGTTTCATAGACATGGTCAAAGGGCTGCTTGCCTGGTTCATCAGAGTCTTGAGATCTTCAAATATCTCTGGTCCAACTCCGAGCATTTCATCTACTTTGTCAACTATCGTCGAAAGCAACCATAATAAGCAACATAACAAGGCAGGAAATAAAAGTGCTCTAAAAATATTAATTTGACTTTTCTAGGACATCTCTGGTTATGAAAAATAACCAGAGTGGTTTCATTGGAATTGGGTGAGTGGATATTTCTGAACATTTTGATATGATGGAATCAAGGGGTTTATGGGTTTGCAAGAAGTGTACAAAAGTATATTTTTGAAAAATGAGCAAAGGCACCCATTTAACAAACCATGATTATAGAAGCATCTAGGAGTTGGTTTCACTAGATTTGGAGTTCAAATGAATATTCTATGGATTTGCAAAGTTGACAAACATGAAGAAATGGCTCATTATTTTGTGGGGTACAGAAAGTATTAAGAAAAATGTTCATAACCTAAGTTATGAAATTAGATGTATCTACAAAATTGGAATCATGGCATTTGGATCAAATTTGAGCTCTCTGTGATTTTCTAAAGTTCATCACAGAAATGGAAAATGGGGTTTTGATAAATATGTGTGAAGATAAGGTTCCTGGAAAAATGTGCAAGTTGTACCATGAGATAGATCATGAGTTTATGAGCTACTAGAAATTTGAATCATCAAATTTGGAGTTAATTTGAATTATTTATGGATTTTACAAATTGTACAGAAAAGAAAAAGGAAAAGGTTTTTACCCAAACGGGCTGGACCTTGGCGGCAACAACGTGCATTGGGCGAGGCTTAACGGCAGGGCGCCACTGGGCCGGCCCAGCAGCTCAGCTTCGCGCGCTAAGGGTGGGTGACGTCGGAGGCGGCTCCGTGAAATACGCCTCCGCGCGGGAGGGTCGGAATTTCCGCTGTCCGTCTCCACTTAAACGGGCGGGGCCCGCCCACCGGGTCGCTGACGAGCGGGGCCCGGGGCTCTGGCCGTCTCCTACCTCCCGCTCGAACAGAGCAGAGGCAGGGGAGGCGAGGACGAGCGGCGCCGGCGCTCTCCCTGGCGGCATGGGCCACCTCCGGTGGCGCCCGGCACACCGGAGGATTCAGCGCGCCGCGGCGCACCCGTCCATCTGCCGCATGCCCACGGGGGAGCCCGGGAAGAGGAGGGCTTCGGGTGCGGCGGACCGAGGCTGATGGCGGGTTCGGCAAGGCGAGGAAGGCACGAGGAGGAGGGGATGGAGCACGGGGGGAGTTAGCGGTGGTGATGAGAGGGTGCGGGTGTGTTCATGGGGACGAGAGAGGGGTCGAGTCTAGAGATGTCAATGGGGCCCCATACCCGCCAAACCCATGGGGATTTCATCTATTAGGGGGTGGGGATGGGCAAAAAACATCCCCATGGGGATATTTACAGAACTAATTTATTCCCCATAGGGTACAACGGGGATGGGGATGATATCCTATTCCCCAGATCCAATACCCATCGGGGACCAGGTTAGTAACTGTGACACATCGGTCAACCTTAAAATATTCACAAACAAACTTGCGAAAACAAAAAAAGCTCTGAAGAAACCTTAAACCTATGTCACGTCCTCACCTCATCTGCCACCATGACCAAGAAGTAAGTACGACCTAGATAGGCATTAGCAGGACAAGGACAACACCATTTATTTATGTTGATTATAGGGTGTCATATTATGTATATGAGTATTTGTTTATGGGGATGGGGACCCTAATGGGGCCCCGTTCCCCAGTGGGGCATGGGTATGGGGAAATTTCATCCCCAATCATGTAAACGGGGATGGGGATGGGATGATAGGGAATAGATGGGGATGGGGATGTTGTAGGTATCCCCATAGGGGATTGTCCCCATTGACATCCCTAGTCGAGGCCCATGAATTTAAGCGGCGGCCGGTGGCTTGGCTCCGGCCATGGACGAGGTTGGAAGGCGCGAGGAGGGGAGTGGGTTGGTCCAGGGGATGCACGGGAGGGTGAGAGGGCCAAAGGAGTAGAGAGGGGGCTCGGGGTGGCCTTAAGTAGCTGACCCGCGGCTCACCGTGGACGCGGCGCATGGGTGGCCGCGGCAACGGCTCGGGAGGCAGGGAAAAAGGGCGAGGACTTGTCTGCGACATTAGTGGGGGTGGAGTAGGGGGCCAGGAAGAGAGAGGAGGAGCGGGGCAAGCTCCGGGTGGAGCCATGAGCTCGCATGGCATTGGCGGGCTCGGGCGGCTCTGGGCACGCGCGGCGTGGGCAAGACAATGGGGGAAAGGAGGGGGCCAGCACGGTGGTGTGTTGCGGACATTGAGGCACCTCGACTGGCGCAAGGGGGAGGCTCGAGGTGGCCGGGGGACGCGGCGTCAACGGTCGCCTGCCCTGCCTCGCACTCCAGAGCGCGTCTTTGGCCGGCATCTGCGGCTTTTCCGTGTGCACTCGCGCGTCCACTTGTGTCCAGTGGCTGCATGAAGAATAAACAAGGGGGGGAGGAGGCCTTGGATGCTCTGGGACCCTGCAGGAGTGAGAGAGAGGTGAGAAAATGGGAGAAATGCAGCTGTCCAGAGAGGGAAAAAGAGCTTTTCACCCCCATCATCATGGCTCCTCGGGCATGGAAAGATGCAGGGGTTAGAGAAGGACCAGATGCTGCTGTGGGAGAAAGCTTAGCATGGAGATTAGTGGGAATGGCCAAAACATGCATTTTAAATTTCTGTCAAAAGGTGTTTGATGGTGGTTTGGGCAAGCAGATGATTTCCATTTGCCATGAGACTCCACAGGGTGAAATGTCACATATGATTAGGACCTTCCACCAATTTTGAGCTCATTTGGGCAAAGTTGCCAATGCAACTTTTGTAAACCCTAGAAATTAGCAGAAATGGACTTTTCAAGATTTAGTCATGCAAATCTATTTCCTTGATGCACCACTCAGTGTAGTGTCATCATTTGAGATTCTGAACATGTCCACTAAAGTTGAGATCAAAAGGAGAAAGTTGCCAATGTAAACTTGTTCAAATTTGGTTCTGGACAGAGAGGGTTTTGGGGCACTTTGATCAAGATAACATTCTCTCCAACTTGTGCCATTTGGTCTAGATGCATTATTACACCATTTGAGCATGTGAACCAAGTTTGAGAGCATTTGGACATGTTTGACAGTGCAAAGTTGTTCAAACTTGAAAAAGGACAGAAGTGGTTTTGAGAGGGTTTCATGGGGTTATACTGTTCTCCATGACATAAGACATGGCAAGATCATTAAAAATGTCATATGTGACATTCTAGAATTTCCCTGGAATTGTTGGAGAATATTTCCTTTGTAAATATTTCAAAAGCTTGAAACATCCAGAAAGGGTTTTTAAGGGATTTAACCAATATTTTGATCATGACCATGTGTTGAAACTCTTATATATGGAAAATATATGCCCATTGAGTTTCCCTAGGTTTTACCAAATATTTTTAAAGCATAAAAATAATTTTAACCTATTAAAGACCATTTCTGGCCTAAAGAAAAAGCGTTTAAATGAAATAGGTAAATAACTTTTAAAATTATATTTTTGTGGTTTCTGGGTATCCTATATCTAATAGGAGTCAAATATATTTTTGGAAATATTTTTACTGCCCTTAATTAAGTACTTGCTGTGCAAACCTCAATTCAGGGGTTTTTTGGAAAACTAATTTTTGAAAATACTATTTGGCCAAATTATTTTTGTAAGAAATTATTTTTATGTCCTATACACATGGCATGATCATTGGTTCAAGAGTTTGGAGCAAGGAGATGAAGTATAGGAGTTGGAGGATTTATTTGATTTTTAGAGCACTTGCAAACAACACACAAAATCCAATCAAGGCAAGGTCCAAAACATTCAAAAGTTTTTGTCAAACCACATTTTATCATGATTTATTAGCTTAAGTGTTGTGGGATGAAAATCAGGGTGTGACAGATTATCAAACGGAGTCCAAATGGAATGAAACCTTCGGGAACATGATTTTCTCAACAAACGTAATCCAGGAGACTTGGCGTGGCCGTCAAGAAACAACGGAGGAAGGCACGAGGCAGGATCTCACTCTCGTAAGTGACCTTGAAGGGCTTGACAACCCCTTTATCGCGTTGGTTGTGAGGTTCTTATTTGTTTGTGTAGGTGCATCGGACTTGAGCGTGATCTCCTACTGGATTGACACCTTGGTTCTCAAAAACTGAGGGAAATACTTACGCTACTTTGCTGCATCACCCTTTCCTCCTCAAGGGAAAATCAACGCAGTGCTCAAGAGGTAGCAACTACTGATGTGGCCGTCATTAGCGCTAACCCCTGCCAACTAAACACCCCTATTAGCCACTGATAGCGGGCCCTACATGGTCAAACCCAGTCAGCGCAGGGTTTGACCGGGATTAGTCCCTTTGTCACTAAGGTGTGGACCCCACACGTCAGGTTTGATCTAGACCACCCCATTGACTTGAAGACCTCATGCTGATGCAGTGCTGGTGCAGTAAATCCTTTTCTAGAATTAGTTTATTTCTAGTTATTTAGAAAATCCAAAAAGGGTTAAACGTAAATAAATCATAGAAAATAATCTTCAGCTCAGAATGAAAAGATTTATATATGAAAAATGATCAGAAGAATCCAATCTATCCACCTATACCACTTTCATGCATGTTATAACAACTTATAGCTGCTGTTTAGGGCCAATCATGTAAATGGCTTTTGAATATCCACATATGGAGTTTGAATTTGAATCTTGGATTCGAACCAACTCCATTTAACCCTTTGCTAGTTGCATTAGCTCAAATCACAGCATATTGACATGTCATGATCATGCATCATATTGTGCATTGCATTCATTGTGTTCTTCCTTGTTTCCCGGTATTTGTCCCCTATGAGTTGACGTGGTTCCGACGATGAGTTCGGTGACATTGATGAAGAGCTATATCATCTTCAGAAGTGCCAGTCAAGCAGAACCCCCTCGTTCATTCCGATACAATCCCACTCTCTCGCTCCTGCTCTCTTTTACTGCATTAGGACAACAACGATTCCCTTGTTCATTCCGATACAATCCCACTCTCTCGCTCCTGCTCTCTTTTACTGCATTAGGACAACAACGATTCAACTCTTACATGTTGCGGTAGTTGAACCCCTTTCCTATGCATGACCTGTCATTGCCACAGTAAATAGATGAAAACCACTAGCATGAGTAGGAGTTGTTTGAGCCCTGATGCGACTACTCATTCATGCTTGTTTGTCATGCTTGCTACTGTTTAGAGTTGAGTCAGGTCTGATTCATCGGGGATGAATTGGAATGGTGATGAACATGTCCTACTGGGTCTGAGCTAAGTGTGTGAACACGATTTGGTAAAGGTAGCGGTGAGAGGCCATGTAGGAGTACATGGTGGGTTGTCTCATTGAAACTGTCCTCAGGAACTGAGTTCTGTGTTTGTGATCCATGAATAGTTACTACCACACATTGGGTTCCGGTAACTCGGCCCCTCTCAGCTTATTAATTGCCTCGATCTTTGTCCAGGAGTTGCAACTAGTTTCTGGTGTTTGTTGGATATGTGTTGGGGGCCATGCGTAGCAATGACCCTAGGGGTGGGCTATGATGCGGTAGAGACATGAGGCACGGTGTACCGAGATGCCCGTTTGGTGCCTCAGGAACCCTGCTCTCATCATTTGGGGCCGTGAGAGAAACCCCGGCCGGATCTCCTTGCAGATGGAACCCGAATAGGCGATAAACCTAGACTAGAGACTTGTGTGGTTAGTCAGGTCGTGGCCGACTACCTCGCCAGGCTTCCGCTTGAAGGTAGCTGAGATACACGACGTGTACATGGTGGTAAGTGGCGAGAGCGTGTGTGAAGAAGTACACCCCTGCAGGGTTAACATCATCTATTCAAATAGCCGTGTCCGTGGTAAAGGACTTCTGGGTTGCCTGTACAGTTCATAGACATGTGAAAGTGGATAATCTAAAATGCGCAAGATAAGCATGAGTGCTATGGATGGCGTTCTCGTAGGGAGACGGGAGGGGATCCATAGTGGTGTATTGATTGGTGAATATATGGACTCATGTGCGCCACCTCAAAAGAGTTACTTGCAGTAGTAGTTCAGGTTAACTACTGAGTCCAAGCTGGCTTGCTGTAGTTAAACCCCGCCATCCGTTTGTTCATAATGATGCATATGTAGTTAGTTCTGATGTAAGTCTTGCTGGGTACATTTGTACTCACGTTTGCTTAATTTATGTTTTGTAGAGAGACTTCAGTCTCGCTGGTAGTTCCGCATGGACTTCGACGTTTAGCTTAATACCTCAGCTATGATCTTGTGCCCTCGGTAGGATCTAGTAGATAGTCAGGCTTCTCAGCCTTTTTCATTTGTAGATGTCTGTACTCAGACATGTTAAGCTTCTACATGTGTTATTGCTTGTATGACTTGAATGCTCGGTCATGAGACCCATGTTTGTAATATCTGACTCTTCAGAGTCTTATGAATAAATACTTTGAGTCGTAGAGTTTTGTTGTGATGCCATGTTGTATTTACAGATATCGAGCATATTATGTGTATGATTGAAATGCTTGGTATGTATGGGATCCAACAACCTAGTTGTCTATCCTTGGTAGCCTCTCTTATGGGGAAATGCAGTCTAGTGCTTCCACTGAGCCATGGTAGTCTGCTACAGCCCGGTTTACCGAAGTCCTGTTAGCCCAGTTGCTACTGCTCCGGAACACTTAGACTGGTCGGTGTGTGTCCTTCTTCGTTCCTATGTCTGTCCCTTCTGGGAAATGTCACACGTTGTTCCTTTAAGTCCGTGTAGATTTCTATGACTTGGGTTTATACGTTGATGACCGACACGTTCGTTGCTGGGTTATGTATGCCTGTCCCTGTAAGTTAGTGCCACTTTCGTTTTATGACTAGTCATGTCGGCCCGAGTTCTCTGTCATATGGATGCTAGCGACACTATCATATACGTGAGCCAAAAGGCGAAATGGTCCCGGGCCAGGTAACGTGGCACCCGTGGGAATACCGTGCGTGAGGCCACAAAGTGATATGATGTGTTACATGCTAGATCGTTGTGACTTAGGATCGGGGTCCTGACACTCCTGACCATCTTGATGAGAATACGGGCTAAGAACATTGAAGAAAAGAATGAAGAAACTTCACATCCATAGGATGGATACTTGATTAAGAAATATGAGTCCTTGAAGAAAAAGGGTGGGAGGGCGGGAAAACAAAGGCAACTTGGGAGGGATGAAAGAAGCACCGTTGAGAAGACTTAGAATTGATCTTGTGAATGTTGAAATGATCGGATCCACTTGAAGAGAAGCACACCGGTTGGAAAAGAATTAACATGACAACCTTGATGATCAAGAAGGATTACCACTCCCATAGGAACATGAGAGCACCACTTAGGAAAGGTATGGAATCAACACTTGGCATTGAAGCAAATCGAATACCACAACTCAAAACAAAACAAAGGATAGGCATTCAGAATAAGCCAGAACAAACATATGATAGACCCCATATCGTATCATGTGTTTGTTGGAAACATATCCTACGTGATAATTGAATTCCCACCTATAAAGTCCTGAAACTTTCTAGTTATGCAATCTGGTGTTGGGGATACAGGGAGGCACAAATATATCACACAACTAACAAGTCCTACGCTCCAATTGTATACATCCGTCAACACATAACCAAGAAACCTTCGGAAATCGTGTACCTCAGACCTTCGAAAACATCCGATATACTAATTGTGGCAATACATCTGATCACTCTCCCCAGTACTGGGTGTCGTCAAACTACTCGATGTCGGTGCCCTTTGGTATTCTGGAACTGAAACAATAAGCACTGTGACAAAAACACCTTGGTGCTCAACTCCCCGGGACACTGCCACAACCCCTAAATGTCAGGAGGTACCAAGACATAATTCCCATCACAATGATATCAGTCCGATTCTAGGATACCCGCATGATCCTAAAAAAATTGATTGAAAAAGAGGAGAGTGAAGTCAAAACATCTACGTCACGTGTCCTCACCAGAGCAACGAAGGAGATAATGAGTAAAAACAATTCCTACTCTCCGATATAACTAAGACTCGAAATAGTTTTTTTCTAGACTCAACAATGGAAGTGGTTCGTTCAATCAAAGGGGCTCCTAAGGTCGGTAAGACTCTGATACCAACTTGTAGCGCCCAAGATGCTATTCTATCCCAGTTACGTGATGAATTAATGATTGGGGCCCAACCGCATTTCGAGTGCATAGCAAGGTGGATATCATTACAACATACCATGTACTGAATAGATGAGAATACAAGATAAAAGCTTACACTCGCCACAAGCCACAAAAAGAATACATCAATACATCAATACATAGCAATCATCATATAGAAGAGAAGGATCCGACTATGGATGAAATCAAACAAAAAATAAGAACAACATCCACCATACTAATCTTAGGCTCCCTGACTTGGAACCTATCCCTTGATCCAAGGGGAACTCCAAAAAAGCAAGCATCGCTCTCATGGCAGATCATCGCATAACCTATTGATGTCTACTACACAACCTTCTTCTTGTAGACGTTGTTGGGCCTCCAAGTGCAGAGGTTTGTAGGACAGTAGCAAATTTCCCTCAAGTGGATGATCTAAGGTTTATCAATCCGTGGGAGCCATAGGATGAAGATGGTCTCTCTCAAACAACCCTGCAACCAAATAACAAAGAGTCTATTGTGTCCCCAACACACCCAATACAATGGTAAATTGTACAGGTGCACTAGTTCGGCGAACAGATGGTGATACAAGTGCAATATAGATAGTAGATAAAGGTTTTTGTAATCTGAAAATATAAAAACAGCAAGGTAACTAATGATAAAAGTGAGCACAAACGGTATTGCAATGTTAGGAAACAAGGCCTAGGGTTCATACTTTCACTAGTGCAAGTTCTCTCAACAATAATAACATAATTGGATCATATAACAATCCCTCAATATGCAACAAAGAGTCACTCCAAAGTCACTAAAAGCGGAGACCAAACGAAGAGATTATTGCAGGGTACGAAACCAGCTCAAAGTTATCCTTTCTGATCGATCTATTCAAGAGTCTGTAGTAAAATAACACGAAGCTATTCTTTCCGTTTGATCTATCATAGAGTTCGTACTAGAATAACACCTTAAGAAACAAATCAACCAAAACCCTAATGTCACCAAGATACTCCAATGTGACCTCAAGTATCCGTGGGTATGATTATACGATATGCATCACACAATCTCATATTCATCTATTCAACCAACACAAAGAAGTTCAAAGAGTGCCCCAAAGTTTCTACCGGAGAGTCAATTCAAAAACGTGTGCCAACCTCTATGCATAAGTTCACTAGGTCACGGAACTCGCAAGTTGATCACTGAGGGAGTCCTGGATTAGGGGGTGTCCGGATGGCCGGACTATACCTTTAGCCGGACTCCTGGACTATGAAGATACAAGATTGAAGACTTCCTCCCGTGTCTAGAAGGGACTTTCCTTGGCGCGGAAGGCAAGCTTGGCGATACAGATATGTAGATCTCCTACCATTGTAACCGACTTTGTGTAACCCTAACCCTCTCCGGTGTCTATATAAACCGGAGGGTTTTAGTCCGTAGGACAACATGCAGAACAACAATCATACCATAGGCTAGCTTCTAGGGTTTAGCCTCTCCGATCTCGTGGTAGATCTACTCTTGTACTACCCATATCATCAATATTAATCAAGTAGGACGTAGGGTTTTACCTCTATCAAGAGGGCCCGAACCTGGGTAAAACTTCGTGTCCCTTGCCTCATGTTACCATCCGGCCTAGACGCACAGTTCGGGACCCCCTACCCGAGATCCGCCGGTTTTGACACCGACATTGGTGCTTTCATTGAGAGTTCCTCTGTGTCGTCGCCGTTAGGCTTGATGGCTCCTACGATCAACAATAGCGATGCAGTCCAGGGTGAGACCTTCCTCGCCGGACAGATCTTCGTCTTCGGCGGCTTCATACTGCGGGCCAATTCACTTGGCCATTTGGAGCAGATCGAAAGCTATGCCCCAGGCCGTCAGGTCAGATTTGGAAGTTTAAACTACACGACTGACATCCGCGGGGACTTGATCTTCGACGGATTCAAGCCACTGCCGAGCGCACCGCACTGTCACGACGAGCATGATCTAGATTTGCCGCCGAACAGTGCCCTGGAGGCCGCACCCGCATCAGCTTCGACCTTTAATTTGGAGCCAACTGCGCCGATCGAGGATGGGTGGTTGGACGCTGCCTCGGGGGCTGCGGTCCCAACGGCGATCGAGCCGAACACCAGCCCCGCACTACGCGAGACTCGTGACTCCAAGGAGCCGGACTCGTCTCCGGACTCCGAACCCTCCGCGCCCTTGCCGATCGAATCTGATTGGGCGCCGATCATGGAGTTTACTACCGCGGACATCTTTCAGCACTTGCCTTTTGGCGATATTTTGAAGACACTAAAGTCTCTCTCTTTATTAGGAGAGCCCTGGCCGGACTACGGTCAGCAAGGTTGGGATACAGACGATGAAGAAATTCAAAGCCCACCCACCACCCACTTTGTAGCCACTGTCGACGATTTAACCGACATGCTCGACTTCGATTCTGAAGACATCGACGGTATGGACGCCGATGCAGGAGACGATGAAGAACCAGCACCTATTGGGCCCTGGAAAGCCACCTCGTCATATGACATATACATGGTGGACACCCCAAAAGAAGGAGATGGCGATGGAACAGCGGAGGATGACCCCTCCAAGAAACAGCCTAAGCGTCGGTTCAGCAGTGCCGCTCAAAATCTCGCCAAAGCAAATACGGTGATTCCAGCACGGGAGATAATAATACTCCGGAGAGTGCCGAAGAAAACCCCCTCCAGCAAGATTCAGCACAGGAGGATGGAGAAGCCAGCCCTCAGGAGAGAGAGGCAGACAGAGAGGTCGAGGACGATAATTACACGCCTCCCTCCGAAGACGAGGCAAGCCTCGACGACAACGAGTTCGTCGTGCCAGAGGATCACGTCGAGCAAGAGCGTTTTCAACGCAGGCTTATGGCCATGGCAAGAAGCCTCAAGAAAAAAGAGCAACAGCTTAGAGCTGATCAAGATTTGCTAGTCGACAGATGGACTGAAGTCCTTGCGACCGAAGAGCATAAACTCGAACGCCCCTCCAAGAGCTACCGAAAGCGCAGGTTGCTACCCCGATTAGAGGAGGAAGCACTTAAACCTACATCACCAGCACTTGATACGGCCAATTGGCCACCTCGTGGCCGCGATAGAGAGGCCTCTCGGCCCTCCACTCAAGACGCACCCCGTACCAAGGCATGTGAAAATGCGCCAGACCTACGAGATATGTTGGAGGACAAGATCGATCTACGGATCGCGTGGGCGCCCCACGACTCGAGATGGTAACCGTCATGCCGGACACAAATCCGGTAGGGCCGAACACAGTAGACAAAGCTCATTGGAGCTACGTCGTGATATAGCCCAGTACAGAGGCGCTGCACACCCACTATGCTTCACAGACGAAGTAATGGATCATCAAATCCCCAAGGGTTTCAAACCCGTAAACATCGAATCATACGATGGCACAACAGATCCTGCGGTATGGATCGAGGATTATCTCCTTCATATCCACATGGCCCGCGACGATGATCTCCACGCCATCAAATACCTCCCACTCAAGCTTAAAGGACCAGCTCAGCATTGGCTCAACAGCTTGCCAGCAGGATCAATCAGTTGTTGGGAGGACCTAGAAGCCGCATTCCTCGAAAATTTCCAGGGCACTTATGTGCGACCACCAGAAGCCGATGACCTAAGCCACGTAATTCAGGAGCCAGAGGAATCGGCCAGGCAATTCTGGACACGGTTCCTAACAAAGAAAAATCAAATAGTCGATTGTCCGGAAGTAGAGGCCCTAGCAGCCTTCAAGCACAATATCCGTGATGAGTGGCTTTCCCGGCACCTTGGACAGGAAAAGCCGAAATCTATGGCAGCACTCACGACACTCATGACCCACTTTTGCATGGGAGAAGACAGCTGGCTTGCTCATAGCAACAATATGACTAGGAACCCTAGTAATTCGGATACCAGGGATAGTAGTGGCAGGTCGCGTCGCAACAAGCAGAAGCGCCGCATTAACGACGACAATGCTGAGGATACGACAGTTAATGCCGGATTCAGAGGCTATAAATCCGGTCAGCGGAAAAAGCCATTCAAAAGAAATCCTAGGGGCCCGTCCAATTTGGACCGAATACTCGAGCACTTGTGCCAGATACATGGCACCCCCGAAAAGCCGGCCAATCACACCAACAGGGATTGTTGGGTGTTCAAGCAGGCGGGCAAGTTAAATGCCGAAAATACCGACAAGGGGCTGCATAGCGATGACGACGAAGAGCCCCGGTCGCCGAACAACACTGGACAGAAGGGTATTCCCCCACAAGTGCGGACGGTGAACATTATATACGCAACCCACATCCCCAAGAGGGAGCAGAAGCGCGCCTTAAGGGACGTATACGCGGTAGAGCCAGTCGCCCCAAAGTTCAACCCATGGTCCTCCTGCCCGATCACCTTTGATCGAAGGGACCATCCCACTAGCACCCATCATGGCGGGTTCGCCGCATTGTTTCTAGACCCAATTATTGACGGATTTCATCTCACTAGAGTCCTTATGGACGGCGGCAGCAGCCCGAACCTGCTTTACCAGGATACAATGCAGAAAATGGGCATAGTTCCCTCGAGGATTAAGCCCACCAAAACGACCTTTAAAGGCGTAATACCAGGTGTAGAGGCCAACTATACAGGCTCAGTCACACTTGAAGTGGTCTTCGGATCTCTGGATAATTTCCGAAGTGAGGAGTTAATCTTCGACATAGTCCCATTCTGCAGTGGCTATCACACACTGCTCGGGCGAACCACATTCTCCAAGTTCAACGCGGTACCTCACTACGCATACCTTAAGCTCGAGATGTCAGGCCCTCGAGGAGTAATTATGGTCAATGGAAACACCGAATGCTCCCTCCGAACGGAGGAGCACACGGCGGCCCTTGCAGCGGAAGTACAAAGCAGCCTCTCCAGGCAGTTCTCCAGTCCGGCCATTAAACGTCCGGACACCGTCAAGCGCGCCCTTAGTAACCTACAACAAGACCGCCTGGCACATTCCGAGCAGGCGTAGCAATGCGGCCCCAATCCCAGCCCTCGCAAAAATGCGACGCCAGTGCTTCGCGTACATAACTACGCTCTAGAAATACCATGGGTATAGGGGGAGGGGCACCATCACGGCACGCCCGAAACACGGATTAAACCGCACCAGGGGCTGCCGATTTTTTAATTTTATCTTACTTTCAGGACTCCATTCTTCGGAAGTCCTGTTCGGCTGTTCAATTGCCGCACAAACGATGCAAGAACCAGGGAAGCAGACAAGCCATGCCGCATTACGGAACTCCCAGGTGGTCTCTATCACGAGCAGTATACCTGTTTCGCATAGCATTCCGCAGCCTGCCCCTGGAACGGACATGTTAAATAGTCCAACCTTTTGCTTATCGCATTATTTGTATCGTTCTGCTTTGATCGCAGCCATTTTTAATAAACAATGCATAGCTTTTGTCTATTTTTGCATTACTCTTTTTTTACAAATATATGTTCCTTAACGACATGTTGCGCCCGTACACTTCAGTACGGCCAAAATACGCCAGGGGCTTTAGTACCCCTCAATATGGTGTGAGAAGTCCGAACACTTTAACAAGTGCGGCACCCCGAACTTATAGCATTATATGCATCGGCTCCGAATCATGTCTTGGGTCAATGGTTGGTTTTGCCCGGCTCCTATGTTTTGGTGCCTTACGTTCCGCTATGTCGGCTAAGGTAGCACTAGGAGAACTACTACGATTGTGCCCCAGTTGAGCTGGGTCGAGCACCTCAGTAGAGAAAGCTAAAACTGACTGTCATGATGAAGCAAGAGCGGGTCGCTGTTCGAGAGGTTTTTCGAGTCCCTAAAGACTTATGCCGCTTAGAGCGAGGAGTCGGCTTTGTCCGCCCAAGGCATGGATAGCGCCCTGAACTCGGTCTTCCGAATACCAGGGGCTTCACCGAAATTTAAAATTATAGAATTCTATGGCTAAGTGAGAGTGTTCACGCATTATAGTCCGATTGCCTTGTTCGTTGTGCTGAGCGCCTCCCTCGAAGGACCCAAACATGGGAAAAAGAGCGCTCAGGTTTATCCCCGAACACCCCAGCACTAGCGGCACGGGGGAAGAAGCCGAGGACTCGCCATCTCTCAGAATTGATAAACAACCGCATAGAAGGTAATATTTTAAATTCCAACAGCATTGCTTAGCGCATATGAACAAGTTTTCAGTGCACAGGACAAAACGAGCGAGTTTTACTCAAAAATTACATCCCTGGAACATTCATCCGCCATAAGGCAGGCCCTGTTTAGAACATCCTTATAATAATTCTCGGGCTTGCGATGCTCTTTCCCCGGCGGTGGCCCATCCTTCACAAGCTTCTCAGCATCCAGCTTTCCCCAGTGCACCTTAGCACGGGCAAGGGCCCTATGGGAACCTTCAATGCAGATGGAGCGCTTGATGACTTCGAGCCTTGGACAGGCCCCCACCAGCCGCCGCACCAGCCTGAAATAGCTCCCAGGCAGAGCCTCTCCAGGCCACAGCCGAACTATGAGGCCCTTCATGGCCTGTTCGGCCGCCTTGTGGAGCTCGACCAGTTGCTTCAGCTGGTCGCTCAGGGGCACGGGGTGTCCGGCCTCAGCATACTGAGACCAGAACACCTTCTCTGTCGAGCTGCCCTCCTCGGCTCGATAGAATGCGGCGGCATCAGACACGCTATGGGGAAGATCTGCGAACGCTCCTGGAGAGCTCCGGATTCGGGTAAGTAACAACTAACTCACGTTTATGTGTTTGCTTTGCATAGAGAATGCCTTACCCGCCACTATCTTTTTCACCGCATCCAACTCCTGGAGGGTCTTTTGGGATTCGGCCTTGGCAGACTTGGCATTTTTAATAGCCACCGCGAGCTCGGACGCTCGCGTCTTTGAGTCAAGCTCCAAACTCTCATTTTTTTCATGAGAGCCTGGAGCTCTTGCCGCACCTTCCCAACCTGGGCCTCATACTTCTCCCGCTCGGTGCGCTCCATGGCCGTCCTCTTCTCGGCCTCGAGCAGCGCTTGCTTAAGGGTCGCCACCTCAGACGTGGCCCCTACAATAGCCATGATAATACTATCATTTTTTGCAATTGCACCTTTTTATATATATTTAAACAAGGTATTTCTTACCTTCCTTGTCCTCGAGCTGCTTCTTGGCACGCCCGAGCTCTTGCTCGGACTGCTCGAGGTTCTGCTTTAGCGTGTCCACTTCCGCAGTCAGTGCGGCGGACGCCAGCAGAGAAGCCTGCATACGCGTATTGACTCCTTTTTGTTAGACTCCTGCAAATTTTATTTGATCCTCTATTCGGCTTTTCTTCCCGAACGCCAAATAGAGCATCAGGGGCTACTGTCTATGCGGTAATATTATTTACACATTCTTTACTTACCTCAAAGCCTGTTAAAAGGCTAGCACAAGCTTCAGTCAGTCCACTCTTGGCGGACTGAACCTTCTGGACCACCGCACTCATAATGGTGCGGTGCTCCTCGTCGATGGAGGCGCCTTTGAGCACCTCCAACAGATTGTCCGGCGCCTCTGGTTGGACGGGGGTCACCAGCACGGTGGGCTTGCTCCTCTTGGAAGGAGGTCGCCCGCCGGACTCTGGAACCTTTGAAGGTTCGGGAGCGCCGTCCGGCCTAGAGCCGGACTTGGAGCCCTGGGGGGTTTTATCCCCTTTACTCCTGGAGTCCGGGAGGTCGCCTTGTGGTGCCTCTAGGACCACGTCCTCCTGGCTTGGAACATGTTGGGATACCACTTTGGCGTCGTCCGTAGGGCGGGGGGAGGTAGCCGTCGGAAGCGAATTCACATTCGACGAGTCCAGTGAACCGCTCGACGACGCGTCAAGCCGGTCTTTGGTTGTCTGCATAATCATATTCGACATAAGGGAAAGCTGTGCAATAAAGGAATACTATGAATTACTCTGGTATCCGGATACTTACGATTTCGCCAGGGGCTTGGCCCTGAGCGGCCACTCCTCTCCGCCGTCGTCAGCGTCGGTGGAGTAGTCCGGAGGAAGGGTTTTCCCCTTCTTGGACCCTTCGGCCTCCCCAGTGAGGGCGGCCTTCCTTTTCTTCTCTCCTCCCGCTGGAGGGGCAGAGGTCTCTTCTTCCTCCTCCTCGTCTTCATGGGAGGAATGCGCCTTGGAGCCGTTGGATGATGAACCCGACACCTCCTGGAGCCGGGCACTTTTTCGAGTCCCGTTGGCCTTCTTCTCCGGCACCACATAGGGTGCCGGAACCAGCAGCTTCGCCAAGCGGGCATCGGCTGGGTCTTTGGGTAAAGGAGCCGGGCAGTCGATCTGTCCGGACTTCGCCTACCAATCCTGTCAAAGGTAAGGGAGCTTAGATCCCGCATAGAGTTAAACTATGAAAAACTAATACCCTGTAAAAGGTACAAATAACTTACCACGCTAGCATGACGCTGCGTGCTGAATCCGCGATCCTCGGTAGCGGATGCGGGAGCCTCGGCGCCCTTGAAAAGCACCTTCCAGGCATCTTCGTACGTCGTGTCGAAGAGGCTGCTCAGAGTTCGGTGCTGCGCCGGGTTGAACTCCCACAGATTGAAGGCCCGTTGTTGACACGGGAGGATCCGGCGGATGAGCATAACCTGGACTATGTTGACAAGCTTGAGCTGCTTGTTCACCAGGGTTTGGATGCATGTTTGCAGTCCAGTCACCTCTCCTTTGCCATCCCATGACATGCCCGTCTCTTTCCAGGACGTGAGCCGCGTTGGGGGTCCGGACCAGAACTCGGGGGCTGCGACCCACTTAGGGTCGCACGGCTCGATGATGTAAAACCACCCTGATTGCCACCCCTTCAGGGTCTCCACAAAGGAGCCCTCGAGCCATAAGACGTTGGGCATCTTGCCCACCATGGCGCCTCCGCACTCCGCCTGGTTTCCGCGCACCACCTTCGGCTTGACATTGAAAATCTTTAGCCATAGGCTGAAATGGGGGAGGATGTGGAGGAAAGCCTCGCACACGATGATAAATGCCGAGATGTTGAGGATGAAGTTCGAGGCCATATCATGGAAATCTAGGCCGTAGTAGAACATGAGTCCCCGGACAAATGGGTGGATAGGAAAGCCCAGTCCGTGGAGGAAGTGGGGAAGGAACACTACCCTCTCATGGGGCCTGGGGGTGGGAAGGAGCTGCCCCTCTTCATGAAGCTGGTACGCGATGTCGTTAGACAAGTATCCGGCCTTCCTCAGTTTTTTGATGTGTCCCTCCAAGACGGAGGAGACCATCCACTTGCCTCCCGCTCCGGACATGGCTGGAAAAGGTTGAGGTGGGGAGTGTGGACTTGGGCGCTGGAGCTCGAGTGCGCGAAAATGGATAGGCAAAGGAGGAAGAAGGCGTAGGTGAAAAGGTGGATCCTTATCCCCTTATATGGGTGGACGCAAGTACGTGTCCCCACCAGCCTGGTAAAACTCGCTTATCTCCAAGCGCCATAATCAATGGCACGGTTGGGTTACCCACGCCCATATTGATGAGAATCCCGGAATAAGGGGACACGATCTCTGCTTCGACGAGATGTGCCAAGGAAACCTCCTCGCATGACACACTGAGGTGGGACAATAAAACGATTCGAATAAAGGCTTGGCCGTGGTGCGATGTCACACTACGGAATACGTCAGCAGATTAGATTTGTGTAAATATTATTCTCTCTATGGCAATATGTGTAAACTTATTTTGCAGGGCCACACACTATCTTTGTGTTCAAAATCTTCTATGGAGTACTTGGAGGAGGAACCCTCCTTGCAATGCCGAAGACAATCTGCGCGCCGGACTCGTCGTCATTGAAGCCTGGTTCAGGGGCTACTGAGGGAGTCCTGGATTAGGGGGTGTCCGGATGGCCGGACTATACCTTCAGCCGGACTCCTGGACTATGAAGATACAAGATTGAAGACTTTGTCCCGTGTCCGGAAGGGACTTTACTTGGCACGGAAGGCAAGCTTGGCGATACGGATATGTAGATATCCTACCATTGTAACCAACTTTGTGTAACCCTAACCCTCTCCGGTGTCTATATAAACTGGAGGGTTTTAGTCCCTAGGACAACATGCAGAACAACAATCATACCATAGGCTTGCTTCTAGGGTTTAGCCTCTTCGATCTCGTGGTAGATCTACTCTTGTACTACCCATATCAGCAATATTAATCAAGCAGGACGTAGGGTTTTACCTCCATAAAGAGGGCCCGAACCTGGATAAACTTCGTTTCCCTTGCCTCCTGTTACCATCCGGCCTAGACGCACAGTTCGTGACCCCCTACCCGAGATCCGCCGGTTGTGACACCGACAAACACCAAAACATGTATCAAGTGCATCGCGTGATATCCCATAGTCACCACAGATAAGCACATGCAGGACATACATCAAGTGTTCTCAAATCCTTAAAGACTCAACCCGATAAGATAACTTCAAAGGGAAAACTCAATTCATGACAAGAGAGTAAAGGGGGAGAAACATCATAACATCCAACTATAATAGCAAAGCTCGCGATACATCAAGATCGTATCATCTCAAGAACACGAGAGAGAGAGAGATTAAACACATAGCTACTGGTACATACCCTCAGCCCTGAGGGTGAACTAGTCCCTCCTCGTCATGGAGAGCGCCGGGATGATGAAGATGGCCACCAGAGAAGGATTCCCCCCTCGGGCAGTGTGCCGGAACGGGTCCAGATTGGCTTTCGGTTGCTACAAAGGCTTCAAGTGGCGGAACTCCTGATCAAGGTTTCTTTCCGGAAGTTTTGGGTTATATAAGAGGTGTGGGAGTCGGGAACAAGGCAGGGGGTCACCGGGCTGTCCACGAGGCAGGGGGGCGCCCAGGAGGGTGGGCGCGCCCCCACCCTCATGGCCAACCCGAGACTCTTCTGGCCCAATTCTTTTACTTCGTGGCCTTCTTCTGGTCCAAAAATAAGTTTTGTGAAGTTTCAGGTCAATTGGACTCCATTTGGTTTTCCTTTTCTGCGATACTCAAAAACAACGAAAAAACAGAAACTAGCACTGGGCTCTAGGTTAATAGGTGAGTCCCAATACTCATATAAAATAGCATATAAAACATCCAAGGTTGATAATATGATAGCATGGAAAAATCAAAAATTATAGATACGTTGGAGACGTATCAAGCATCCCCATGCTTAATTCCTACTCGTCCTCGAGTAGGTAAATGATAAAAACAGAATTTTTGATGTGGAATGCTTTCTAGCATGTTCTTCAATGTATTTTTCTCTATTGTGGCATGAAGTTCAGATCCGAAAGAGTCAAGATAAAATTTTATTGTTGACATAAAAATAGTAATACTCCAAGTATGATAATCAAGCATTATGTCTTATCAAAATAACATAGCCAGAGAAAGCTTATCCTACAAAATCATATAGTTTGGCCATGCTTCATTTTCGTCACACAAAATGCTCTCATCATGCACAACCCCGATGAAAAGCCAAGCAATTGTTTCATACTTAGCCTTTTCAAACTCTTTCAACTTTTACGCAATATATGAGCGCGAGCCATGGAAATAGCACTATGGGTGGAATAGAATATGATGATTGAGGTTGTGTGAGAAGAAAAAAGGGAGAAAGACTCACATTGATGCGGCTAATCAATGGGCTATGGAGATGCCCACTGATTGATGTTAATGCAAGGAGTAGGGATTGCCATGCAACGGATGCACTAGAGCTATAAATATATGAAATATCATCAAAGAAACTAAGTGGGTGTGCATTCAACTTGCTTGCTCATGAAGACCTAGGGCATTTGAGGAATCCCATCATTGGAATATACAAGACAAGTTCTATAATGAAAAATTCCCACTAGTATATGAAAGTGACAAAATAAGAGACTCTCTATCATGAAGATCATGGTGTTACTTTGAAGCACAAGTGTGGAAAAAGGATAGTAACATTGTCCCTTCTCTCTTCTTCTTATTTTTTTTGTTTGGGCCTTTTTTATGGCCTCTTTTTTTTCGTTCAGAGTCTCATCCTGAATTGTGGGGGAATCATAGTCTCCATCATCCTTAACTCACATGCGACAATGCTCTAATGATGACCATCACACTTTTATTTACTTACAACTCAATAATTACAACTCAATACTTAGAACAAAAATATGAATCTATGTGAATGCCTCCGGTGGTGTACCGGGATTGCGATGAATCAAGAGTAACATGTATGAAAAATTAAGCATGGTGGCTTTGCCGCAAATACGATGTCAACTACATGATCATGCAAAGCAATATGACAATGAGGATGCGTGTCATAATAAATGTAACAGTGGAAAGTTGCATGACAATATATCTCCAAATGGCTATGGAAATTCCATAATAGGTAGGTATGGTGTCTGTTTTGAGGAAGATATAAGGAGGCATATGTGTAATAGAGCGTATCATATCACGGTGTTTGGATGCACCGACGAAGTTTGCACCAACTCTCAAGGTGAGAAAGGCCAATGCACGGTACCCAATAGGCTAGAAATGACGGAAGGCTGAGAGTGCGTATAATCCATGGACTCAACATTAGTCAAAAAGAACTCAAATACATATTGCAAAAATCTACAAGTCATCAAAACCAAGCACTACGCGCATGCTCCTAGCGGGATAGATTGGTAGGAAAAGACCATCGCTCGTCCCCGACCGCCACTCATAAGGAAAGCAATCAAAGAACACCCCATGCTTCAAATTTGTCACACGACGTTTACCATACGTACATGCTACGGGACTTGACAACTTTAGCACAAGTGTTAATCAATTTCACAATTACTCAACTAGCACACCTCTAATATTACCACCTTTATATCTCAAAACAACTATCAAGCATCCAACTTCTCTTAGAATTTAAAATTTATAACCAAAGTAAATTACCATGTTGTTCTAAAGGACTCTTAAAATTATATAAGTGCAGCATGAGAGATCAATTATTTCTATAAAATAGAAACACCGTCGTGCTCTAAAAGATATAACCGGAGCACTAGAGCAAATGATAAACTACTTCGAAAGATATAAGTGAAGATCAATGAGTAGTCGAATAATTATGAAACTATGTGAAGAATATCTAACATTTAAGAATTTTAGGTCATGGTATTTTATTCAAACAGCAATCAAAATAAAATAAAATAAAATGACGCTCCAAGAAAAACACATATCATGTGGTGAATAAAAATATAGCTCCAAGTAAAGTTACCGATGAACGAAGACGAAAGAGGGGATGCCATATGTGGCATCACCAAGATTAGGATCTTGGTTGTCCTTGAATATTACCTTGGGGTGCCTTGGGAATCCCCAAGCTTAGGCTCTTTCCACTCCTTATTCCATAGTCCATCGAATCTTTACCCAAAACTTGAAAACTTCACAACACAAAACTTAACAGAAAACTCGTAAGCTACGTTAGTATAAGAAAATAAATCACCACGTAGGTACTGTTGTGAACACATTATAAATTCATATTGTTTTAATATCCACTGTATTCCAACTCATCTATGGTTCATACCGTCTGATACTTCTCATAGATTCATCAAAATAAGCAAACAACACATAGAAAATAGAATCTGTCAAAAACAGAACAATCTGTAGTACTCTGCATCAAACGTATACTTCTGGAACCCCAAAAATTATAAAATAAATTGGTGGACCTGAGGAATTTGTCTATTAATCATCTTCAAAAATAATCAACTTAATAGCGCTCTCCAGTAAAAAATGGTAGCTAATCTCGTGAGCGCTAAAGTTTCTGCTTTTTACAGCAAGATCATAAAGACTTCACCCAAGTCTTCCCAAAGGTTGTACTTGGCACAAACACTAATTAAAACATAAAACCACATATAAACTGAGGCTAGATGAATTATTTATTACCAAATAGGAACAATAAGCAAAGAACAAAAATAAAAATTGGGTTGCCTCCCAATAAGTGCTAACGTTTAACAACCCTAGCTAGGCATGATGATTTCAATGATGCTCACATAAAAGATAAGAATTCAAACATAAAGAGAGCATCATGAAGAATATGACTAGCACATTTAAGTCTAACCCACTTCCTATTCATAGGGATTTAGTGATCAAAGAACTTGTGGGTACAAGAATCAACTTGCATAGGAAGGTAAAATAAGGATAACTTCAAGATTTTGAACACATAGAGAGGAAACTTGATATTATTGCAATTCCTACAAGCATATGTTCCTCCCTCATAATAATTTTCAGTAGCATCATGAATGAATTAAACAATATAACCATCACATAAAGCATTCTTTTCATGATCTACAAGTATGCAAAGTTGACACTCTTCCAAAATAGTGGGATTAACATTAACTAAAGTCATGACCTCTCCAAACCCACTTTCATAATTATCACAATAAGATTCAACACCCTCCAAAATAGTGGAATCATTACTTACTAAAGTTGACACTCTTAAAAACCCACTTTCATCAATATAATGATCACAAATAGGAGGCATGCTATCATCAAAATAAATTTGCTCATCATAATTTGGGGGGAAAAATTCATCTTCATCAAACATAGCTTCCCCAAGCTTGTGGCTTTGCATATCATTAGCATCATGGATATTCAAGGAATTCATACTAACAACGTTGCAATCATACTCATCATACAAAGATTTAGTGCCAAATATTTTAATGCATTCTTCTTCTAACACTTTGGAACAATTATCGGAATCCTTATTTTCATGAAAGATATTAAAAAGATGAAGCATATGAGGTACCCTCAATTCCATTTTTCTGTAATTTTCTTTTTATAGACTAAACTAGTGATAAAACAAGAAACTAAAATATTCGATTGCAACATCTAAAGCTATAACTTCAAGCACTAACCTCCCCGGCAACGGCGCCTGAAAAGAGCTTGATGTCTACTACACAACCTTCTTCTTGTAGACGTTGTTGGGCCTCCAAGTGCAGAGGTTTGTAGGACAGTAGCAAATTTCCCTCAAGTGGATGACCTAAGGTTTATCAATCCGTGGGAGGTGTAGGATGAAGATGGTCTCTCTAAGCAACCCTGCAACCAAATAACAAAGAGTCTCTTGTGTCCCCAACACACCCAATAGAATGGTAAATTGTATAGGTGCACTAGTTTGGCAAAGAGATGGTGATACAAGTGCAATATAGATAGTAGATAAATTTTTTTGTAATCTGAAAATATAAAAACAGCAAGGTAACTAATGATAAAAGTGAGCACAAACGGTATTGAAATGTTAGGAAACAAGGCCTAGGGTTCATACTTTCACTAGTGCAAGTTCTCTCAACAATAATAACATAATTGGATCATATAACAATCCCTCAATATGCAACAAAGAGTCACTCCAAAGTCACTAAAAGAGGAGACCAAACAAAGAGATTATTGCAGGGTACGAAACCAGCTCAAAGTTATCCTTTCTGATCTATCTATTCAAGGGCCTGTAGTAAAATAACACAAAGCTATTCTTTCCGTTTGATCTATCATAGAGTTCGTACTAGAATAACACCTTAAGAAACAAATCGACCAAAACCCTAATGTCACCTAGATACTCCAATGTCACCTCAAGTATCCGTGGGTATGATTATACGATATGCATCACACAATCTCAGATTCATCTATTCAACCAACATAAAGAAGTCAAAGAGTGCCCCAAAGTTTCTATCGGGGAGTCAAGACGAAAACATGTGCCAACCCCTATGCATAAGTTCACTAGGTCACGGAACTCGCAAGTTGATCACCAAAACATACATCAAGTGGATCACATGATATCCCATTGTGACCACAGATAAGCACATGCAATACAAACATCAAGTCTTCTCAAATCCTTTAAGATCGTATCACCTCAAGAACTTCAAAGGGAAAACTCAAAGGGAAAACTCAATTCATCACAAGAGAGTAGAGGGGTAGAAACATCATAATATCCAACTATAATAGAAAAGCTCATGATACATCAAGATCGTATCACCTCAAGAACACGAGAGAGAGAGATCAAACACATAGCTACTGGTACATACCCTCAGCCCCAAGGGTGAACTACTCCCTCCTCATCATGGAGAGTGTCGGGATGATGAAGATGGCCACCGGAGAGGGATTCCCCCTCCGGAAGGGTGCAAGAACGGGTCTAGATTGGTTATCAGTGGCTACGGAGGCTTCTGGCGGCAGAACTCCCGATCTAGGTTTCTTTCTGGAAGTTTTGGGTTATATAAGAGGTGTTGGAGTCGGGAACAAGGCAGGGGGGTCTCCGGGATGTCCATGAGACAGGGGGGCGTGCCCAGGGGGGTGGGCGCAGCCCCACCCTCGTGGACAGCCCGAGACTCTTCTGGCCCAATTATTTTACTTCCTGACCTTTTTCTGGTCCAAAAATAAGTTCCGTGAAGTTTCAGGTCAATTGGACTCCGTTTGGTTTTCCTTTTCTGCGATACTCAAAAACAACGAAAAAACAAAAACTGGCACTGGGCTCTAGGTTAATAGGTTAGTCCCAAAAATCATATAAAATAGTATATAAATGCATATTAAACATCCAAGGTTGATAATATAATAGCATGGAACAATAAAAAATTATAGATACGTTGGAGACGTATCACCTACCATGGCTATCAAGACTAGCAAATCTTAATTGGTATGGAATAGATAAGTGGTGAGGTTGCAGCAAGCGACTAAGCATTGTATGGTGGCTAACTTGTGAGTACGAGAGTAAGATGAGAAAGTACGCAAACGGTCACAAACTAGTAATGATCAAGAAGTGATCCTGAACTACTTACGTTCAAACGTAACCCCACTGTGTTCTCTTCTCGAACGCAACCGAAAAGAGACGATCATAGTTACGCACGCGGTTGGTGTATTTTAATTGAGTTTAGTGCAAGTCCACTACAACCGGATATTAACAAATTCCCATCTGCCACATAACCGCGGGCACGACTCTTGAAAGTTTAAACCCTCCAGGGGTGTTCGAACTTAGCCCATGACAAGCTCACGATCCGCGGAGACAATCCTCCATCTCGGGACCCTCCGATTAGACTCAGAATCCCGATGCACAAGACATTTCGACAATGGTTAAACAAAACTAGCAAAGACTACCTAGTGTGTCGATACCCCGATAGGAGCCGCGCGTATCTTGTTCTTAGGACAACACCGTCTATGCATAGTGGATGATATCCAAAAGACCTCGAGTTGCCCCAAGGCGGCACCGCCGACTGCTAGGTAGGTGGACCAACCTCATGAGGAGCATTGTCCTGGGGTGTTGATTAAGAGACCTCGGGTGCTAGCCGGTCCCTATGGAAGTTTTAGTTGTTATTAGGAAAATGGTAAAACCAATGTTGGGCCTTGCTGGAAGAGCTTTATTGAAAGTGAACTGTCAAGAGGGGCCCATAAACCGTCATCGTGTTAGGGACGCAAAATCAAGGAACATAACACCGGTATGACGGAAACTAAGGCGGCAAGAGTGGAACAAAATACCAAGCAAAAGGCCGAGCCTTCCACCCTTTACCAAGTATATAGATGAATTAATTAAATAAGAGATATTGTGATATCTCATGATATCCATGTCCCAACATGGAACCACCTGCAACTGCACTTGGAATTAGCAACGCTCTAAGAGGGCTGAGCAAAGCGGTAACATAGTCAAACTATAGTTTGCTAGGAAGGGTAAAAGGCTTAGAGGCTATCATGGCAATTTGGGAGGCTTGATAAACAAGTGGTAGGTAGCACGACATAGAGATAGCATCGAGACAACTAGCATAGCAAAGATAGTAGTGAGATTGAAGGTGACGGTCATCTTTCCTGAAATCATGCCAGGAAGAAGACCGAATCCGTGAAGAAGACGAGCCAACGTAGTCGAACGGATCCTCACACTCGCAACGATACCGAGAACTATCGAGAAGTAGCACAACCGGAAAGAAGCAAACAACATGGTAAACAACCATCACATAAACATGGCATGATGCACAAACAAGTATGATGCATGTCCGGTTTAATGATTCATGGCATGGCAAAGTGCAACAAACAACACTACAAATGAAGTGGAGCTCAATATGCAATGAGTTGCATATTGACGAAGCGCCACGTTCAATTATTTAGTTCGCTCTTGTTTATGAACAATACAAGATTAAATGTTGGTTAACATGGCAATAGATGAAACATAAGTAAACTATCTATTTAGGCAAGTTTAAATGAGGCCGGAATGACAAACAACAATTCTGGATAATCCCCATGTTTTAGTACTGTTCTGCCCTAAACCATATTTTAGAGTTGTTAAGCATGCCAAGTAAGTGCACCAAGTTAATCTATGAATTATTACACCACATTTACATATCAAGTTTATTTAATTCGGAGCTACTGTTATTTAGTTATGAAATAAACCATTTTAACATGTCATTAATGCAAACTATATGCAAACAGCAATTTAAACACTTTTAACATGCATGAAAGTTGCATATTGTGATACTAGATGAAATTCTAAGAATTTTACGTATTTAAAACATTTTAATCCGATGCACGGTTTGTGAGATATTAAATGCATGAACATGAGGGTCTTTTTTGTAAAATTGTAAATCCCTGGATAATAGCTAAATTCGTCCAGAGGAAAAACATGTCACGGGCTGAAACTGGCTGGCCCAATAGAGAGGAGGGGCTGTGGGCGCTCACCCATGGGCTTTAGCCCAGTCGGTGGATGAGGAGGCCGTGGAGGCCTAGAGCGGTGTGGGAGGCTGGGCCCCACGGGGATGCAGCCCAAGCGGACGCAGTCAATGATGGCGGCTGAGGTGTCAAGAAAGAGGTGCCATCCTCCTCTACCCGAACTGCTACTACTCGATGCTGTGAAGGAGACCCACGGCTGGAGGGGCCTTGGCCCGGCGGGACTTGGGCGGAGGACGGGGAGCATGGCGGGGAGGCACAGGTGAGCTAGGCGGATGGATCCAGGCACCTAAGGTAGTAGAATGGCGGTGAGGTCGACCTGCGTCTGGGACAAGAAGAGAGAGATCAGGAGGTGAGCAGTGGCCGATGGAAGGAAAAGAAAGGAGCAGTGGAGGGACTGTGAAGGAGCTCACCAGCGAGTGGCTCCGGCGAGGCTCACGGAGGAGGCGGGCGAGGAGATCGTGTGCAGCTCATGTTGGTCCTGAAGAAAGAGAGAAAGAGAGAGAGAGAGAGAGAGAGAGAGAGAGAGACCGCGAGGTGAGAGAGATACGAGAAGAAGGGAAACGGGAGGAAGCAAAGGAGAGGGACGCGACAGCCCTGTTGGAGGCGGTCACCGGTGGAGCTCGCTCTGTCGGCTCGGTCATGGGGTGCATACTGGAGGGGATCGAGGAGGAGCAAGACGCTTGGTCTCCGCCGAGGACGGTTGAAGATGGCGGCCTCAGGTAGGGGAGCTCAGCTCCTGGATCGAGAGGGTGGGCACGGGAAGGATGGATCGGAGGGGATGCATTGGTTGGGCGAGGGGATCGAGGAGGATCGGGCGAGGGTATCGCGAGGTGGGAGGCGACCCGGTGGCGGTGGTGGAGGGACAAACCTCCTATATTCTAGGGTTGGATCCCGTGTATATATAGCAGGTGGATTTAGCTAGGGACTAATTGGTCCCTCCGATCATAATCAGACGGCCCAGAATAAATAGTTTAGGAAGTCCAAACAATGAACCAATGATATTTTAGGGATGTTTGGGGATGATCCAGATCCAATGGTGATGACTAAGCGGAAAGGGTTTGGGGAAGTTTCAGATGCACACGAGTGGGTTTGAGAGAGATCGACTAGACAAGAGGGTTTGATGGGCTCAAAGAGGAGAGAGAAGAGCGGTTTGGATGATCCAAGAGAAGGTCAAAAGAGACAAGGAAGAAGCGACAACTACGGGCAGATGCAAGTTAAAAAAACAATGACAACAACGAGTACCGATGCAATGCGGATGATGCGATGGTGAATGCAACAAAAAAATAACTAACATAGCTGACATGCAAAACATGGTAGGCATCTGGAGCGTCCGTCTCGGGTGGTCACACATGCCAAGCATGCCAAATGGTCGAGATATTTACCTCCAGTTATGCATGTCTTAGATTTATTCAGTTCCTTTCTCAGGTAACCAATACCACCATCATTATTACTAGCATTATCAATAGTAATGGACATGACCCTCTCTATCCCCCAATCAATCAAAGTTTTCTGCAAGTGTTCCCCAATATCATCTCCTTTATGATCTTTAACAAGCTAATGACTTTCTTCTGAAGTTTCCATTCTTTACAAATGAAGTGATCAGTAACAATCATCTAGGTCTCTTTTTGTTCAAAAGTCCAACAATCAGTTGTGAGACACACTCTTTCACGTTGTTCTTTAAAGAAAAGTTTTAGTTTGGCCTTCTATTCAAAATATGCACAAACAACATCCCTAGTGCATGTTCTCCTTGATGGAATTGAGAAACGTGGGCAGGCTTTAGACATGAACTTTTTAAACCCATATTTTTGACCATATGCAAATGGGAGTTCATCTTCTATTAACATTTTAGCATAAGCAGCCCTAATAGCATCAGAATCAAATTTCCAAGCATGTACACTATCGCCTTGATTAACTTGCAACACAGCTTGCTTATAATCGCAAATATTCCTATGGGGGTTGAGCTTGCCAATATTAAAATGTTTGTGCAAATCAGATGTACCATTAATCACGGGATGAGCACTGATGTCACTCTTGCAGTAGTTGCATTTTCCCTTCTGCCAGACACTAATGACCCATGAGCAGAAGGAAATGACAAGTGGTTTCCAGTAAGGTATTCTTTGCAAGCACTAAAATTATAAGTAACGAGTAGTTTGATAGCAAGATAATTTGTAACGAGCAAGTAATGGTAATGACAAATAATATGCAACAAGGTATCCCAATCCTTTTGTGGCAAAGGATAGGCAAAAACGGTCTCTTATGATAAGCAAAGCAATCTTGAGGGTACACTGGAAATTCATCTAGTCACTTTCATCATGTTGGTTTGATTCGTATTCGCTACTTTTTTAATTTGATATGTGGGTGGACCGGTGCTTAGGTGTTGTTCTTACTTGAACAAACCTCCTACTTATGATTAACCCCCTTGCAAGCATCCGCAACTACGAGAAAAGCATTAAGATAAAATCTAACCATAGCATTAAACTTTTGTATCCAAATCAGTCCCTTACGAAGTAGCGCATAAATTAGGGTTTAAGCTTCTATCACTCTCGCAACCCATCATCTAATAACTACTCCACAATGCATTCCCTTAGGCCCTAATAAGGTGAAGTTCCTTGTAGTCGACGTTCACAAGACACCACTAAGGGAATCATAACATACATACCATCAAAATGTCGAACACATTTCAAATTCACATGATTACTTGCAACAAGATTTCTCCCATGACCTCAAGAAAAAAAGTAGCTACTCACAAATGATAATAATGCTCAAGATCAGAGGGGTATTACATGTCATAATGGATCTTAACATATAATCTTCCACCAAATAAACCATATAGTAATCAACTACAAGATGTAATCAGCACTACTAGTCACCCACAAGCACCAATCTGAGGTTCCGGTACAAAGATTGAACACAAGAGATGGACTAGGGTTTGGAGGAGATGGTGTTATTGAAGATGTTGATGAAGATTACCCGCCTGAAGATGGGAGAGTTGTTCCTGATGATGATGATTTCTCTTGGGGAATGCAATATTTCAAAAAATTTACCTATGATCATGCAAGATCTATCTAGGAGATGCATAGCAACGAGAGGACAGAGTGTGTGTACGTACCCTCGTAGACCGAAAGCAGAAGTGTTTAGTAATGCGGTTGATGTAGTCTAACGTCTTTGTGATCCAACCGATCCAAGTACCGAATGCATCACACCTCCGCGATCATCACACGTTCAGCTCGATGACGTCTCTCGATCTCTTAATCTAGTTGAGGCTGAGGGAGAGTTCCGTCAGCACGACGGCATGGCGACGGTGATGATGTAGTTACCGACGTAGGGCTTCGCCTAAGCACTACAATGATATGACCGAGGTGTGTAACTGTGGAGGGGGCACCACACATGGCTCAAATATCAACTTGTGTGTTCTAGGTTGCCCCCCTCCCAATGTATATAAAGGAGGGAGGAGGGGAGGGTCAGCCGCCCCCTAGGGCGCGCCCAAGAGGGGAGTCCTACTAGGACCCCTAGTCCTAGTAGGATTCCACCAAAAGGGATAGAGGGGGAAGGAAGGAGAGGGAGAGGGAGTAGGAAAGCGGGCGCCGCCCCCCTTCCCTTGTCCAATTCGGATTGCTAAGGGGGGGCTGCCCTGGCGGCCCTCCTCTCTCTCCAATAAGGCCCATGGTGGCCCATTAGTTCTCCCAGGGGGTTCCGGTACCCCCTCCGGCACTCCGTTTTTACCCGAAACTGTCTGGAACACTTCCGGTGTCCGAATAACGTGGTCCAATATATCAATCTTTATGTATCGACCATTTCGAGACTCCTCGTCATGTCCGTGATATCATTCGGGACTCCGAACAAACTTCGGTACATCAAATCACATAACTCATAATACAAATCGTCATCGAACATTAAGCATGCGGACCCTACGAGTTCGAGAACTATGTAGACATGACTGAGACACATCTTCGGTCAATAACCAATAGTGTAACCTGGATGCTCATATTGCCTCCTACATATTCTACGAATATCTTTATCGGTCAAACCGCATAACAACATACATTGTTCCCTTTGTCATCGGTATGTTACTTGCCCGATATTCGATCGTCGATATCATCATACCTAGTTCAATCTAGTTACCGACAAGTCTCTTTATTCGTTCCATAATGCATCATACTGTCGCTGACTCATTAGACACATTGCTTGCAAGGCTCATAGTGATGTGCATTACTGAGAGGGCCCAGAGATAGCTCTCCGATACACGGAGTGACAAATCCTAATCTCGATCTATGCCAATGCAACGAACACCATCGGAGACACCTCTAGAGAATCTTTATAACCACCAAGTTACGTTGTGATGTTTGATAGCACACAAGGTGTTCCTCCGGTATTTGGGAGTTGCATAATCTCATAGTATGGGGAACATGTATAAGTTATGAACAAAGCAATAGCAGAAAAACTAAATGATCATTATGCTAAGCTAATGGATGGGTCTTATCCATCACATCGTTCTCTAATGATGTCATCCCGTTCATCAAATGACAACACATGTCTATGGCTAGGAAACTTAACCATGTTTGATTAACGAGCTAGTCAAGTAGAGGCATACTAGGGATACTCTGTTTGTCTATGTATTCACACATGTACTAAGTTTCCTGTTAATACAATTCTAGCATGAATAATAAACAATTATCATGATATAAGGAAATATAAATAACAACTTCATTATTACCTCTAGGGCATATTTTGTTCAGTCTCCCACTTGCACTAGAGTCAATAATCTAGATTACATAGTAATGATTCTAACACCAACGAAGTCTTGGTACTGATCATGTTTTGCTTGTGAGAGAGGCTTAGTCAACGGGTCTGCAACATTCAGATCCGTATGTATATTGCTAATCTCTATGTCTCCCTCCTTGACTTGATCGTGGATGGAATTGAAGCGTCTCTTGATGTGCTTCGTTCTCTTGTGAAATCTGGATTCCTTTGCCAAGGCAATAGCACCAGTATTGTCACAAAAGATTTTCATTGGACCCGATGCACTAGGTATTGCAGCTAGTTCAGATATGAACTCCTTCATCCAGAATCCTTCATTTGCTGCTTCTGAAGCAGCTATGTACTCCGCTTCACACGTAGATCCTGCCACGACGCTCTGCTTAGAACTGCACCAACTGACAGCTCCACCATTCAATAAAAATATGTATCCGGTTAGTGACTTAGAGTCATCCGGATCAGTGTCAAAGCTTGCATCGACATAACCATTTATGATGAGCTCTTTGTCACCTCCATAAATGAGAAACATATCCTTAGTCCTTTTTAGGTATTTCAGGCTGTTCTTGACCGCTGTCTAGTGATCCACTCCTGGAGTGCTTTGGTACCTCCCTGCTAAACTAATACCAAGGCACACATCAGGTCTACACATCATTGCATACATGACAAAACCTATGGCTGAGGCATAGGGAATGACTTTTATTTTCTCTCTATCTTCTAAAGTGGTCGGGCATTGAGTCTGACTCAACTTCACACCTTGCAACACAGGCAAGAACCCTTTCTTTGACTGATCCATTTTGAACTTCTTCAAAACTTTATCAAGGTATGTGCTTTGTAAAAGTCCAATTAAGCGTCTTGATCTATCTCTAAAGATCTTGAGGCCCAATATATAAGCAGCTTCACCGAGGTCTTTCGTTGAAAAATTCTTATTCCAGTATCCTTTTATGCTATTTAGAAATTCAGTATCATTTCCGATCAACAATATGTCATCCACGTATAATATCAGAAATGCTACAGAGCTCCCACTCACTTTCTTGTAAATACAGGCCTCTCCAAAAGTCTGTATAAAACCATATGCTTTGATCACACTATCAAAGCATATATTCCAACTCCGAGAGGCTTGCACCAGTCCATAAATGGATCGCTGGAGCTTGCACACTTTGTTAGCACCTTTTGGATCGACAAAACCTTCTGGTTGCATCATATACAACTCTTCTTTAAGATATCCATTAAGGAATCCAATTTTGACATCGATTTTCCAAATTTCATAATCATAAAAAAATGCGGCAATAGCTAACATGATTCAGACAGACTTAAGCATCGCTACGGGTGAGAAGGTCTCATCATAGTCAACTCCTTGAACTTGTCGAAAACCTTTCTCAACAAGTCAAGCTTTGTAGACAGTAACATTACTGTCTGTGCCAGTCTTCTTCTTGAAGATCCATTTATTCTCTATTGCTTGCCAATCATCGGGCAAGTCAACAAAAGTCCACACTTTGTTCTCATACATGGATCCTATCTCAGATTTCATGGCTTCAAGCCATTTCGTGGAATCTGTGCCTGATAGTTCGTAGGTTCGTCATGGTCAAGTAACAGGACCTCCAGAACAGGATTACTGTACCACTCTGGTGCGGATCTTACTCTGGTTGACCTACGAGGTTCGGTAGTAACTTGATCAGAAGTTTCATGATCATCATCATTAGCTTCCTCACTAATTGGCGTAGGAATCACCGGAACTGATTTTGTGATGAACCACTTTCCAATAAGGGAGAAGGTACAATTACCTCATCAGGTTCTACATTCCTCCCACTCACTTCTTTCGAGAGAAACTCCTTCTCTAGAAATGATCCATTCTTAGCAATGAATATGTTGCCTTCGAATCTGTGATAGAAGGTGTACCCAAAAGTCTCCTTTGGGTATCCTATGAAGGCACATATCTCCGATTTGGGTTCGAGCTTATCAGGTTGAAGCTTTTTTACATAAGCATCGCAGCCCCAAACTTTAAGAAACAACAACGTGTGTTTCTTGCCAAACCACTATTCATATGGTGTCGTCTCAATGGATTTCGATGGTGCCCTATTTAACGTGAATGAAGCCGTCTCTAAAGCATAACCCAAAACGATAGCTGTAAATCAGTAAGAGACATCATAGATCGCACCATATCTAATAAAGTAATGTTACGATGTTCGGACAAACCATTACGCTGTGGTGTTCCAGGTGGCGTGAGTTGTGAAACTATTCCACATTGTTTCAAATGAAGAACAAACTTAGAACTCAAATATTCACCTCCACGATCATATCGTAGATTTTTTTTCTTGTTACGATGATTTTCCACTTCACTCTGAAATTCTTTGAACTTTCCAAATGTTTCAGACTTATGTTTCATTAACTAGAGATACCCATATCTGCTCAAATCATCTATGAACGTCAGGAAATAACGATACCCGCCGCGAGCATCGACACTCATTGGACCACATACATCAGTATGTATTATTTCCAATAAGTATGTTGCTCGCTCCATTGTTCCGGAGAATGGAGTCTTAGTCATCTTGCCCATGAGGCATGGTTCACAAGCATCAAGTGATTCATAATCAAGTGATTCCGAAAGCCCATCAACATGGAGTTTCTTCATGCGCTATACACCAATATGACTTAAATGGCAGTGCCACTAATAAGTTGCACTATCATTATTAAAATTATATCTTTTGGCTTCAATACAATGAATATGTGTATCACTGCTATCGAGATTCAATAAAAATAAGACCACTCATCAAGGGTGCATGAGCATAAAAGATATTACTCATATAAATATAACAACCATTCTTCTCTAATTTGAATGAATTACCGTCTCGCATCAAACAAGATCCAGATATAATGCAGATGCTTAATGCTGACACCAAATAACAATTATTCAGGTCTAATACTAATCATGAAGGTAGATGTAGAGGTAGCGTGCCGATGACGATCACATCAACTTTGGAACCATTTCCCACGCGCATCGTCAGCTCATCCTTAGCCAATCTTCGTTTAATCTGTAGCCACTGTTTGATATGCAAATAAGAGCAACAAAACCAGCATCAAATACCCAGGAGCTACTATGAGCATTAGTAAGGTACACATCAATAACATGTCTATCAAATATACCTTTCACTCTGCCATCCTTCTTATCCGCCAAATACTTGGGGCAGTTCCGCTTCTAGTGACCAGTCCCTTTGCAGCAGCAACTTGCTTGCCGTTCTTCTTGAAGTTCCCCTTCTTCCCTTTGCCCTTCTTCTTGAAACTAGTTGTCTTGTTGACCATCAACACTTGACGCTCCTTCTTGATTTCTACCTCCGCAGCTTTAGCATTGCGAAGAGCTCGGGAATTGTCGTATCCATCCCTTGCATATTATAGTTCATCATGAAGCTTTTATCGCTTGGTGGTAGTGATTGAAGAACTTTGTCAATGACAATATCATCAGGAAGATTAACTCCCAGTTGAGTCTAGTGGTTGTGGTACCCAGACATTCTGAGTATATGTTCACTCACATAACGATTCTCCTCCATCTTGTAGCTAGAGAACTTATTGGAGACTTCATATCTCTCAATTCGGGCATTTGCTTGAAATATTAACTTCAACTCCTGGAACATCTCATATGCTCCATGACGTTCAAAACATCGTTGAAGTCCCAATTCTAAGCCGTAAAGCATGGCACACTGAACTATCGAGTAGTCATCAGCTTTGCTCTACCAGACGTTCATAACATCTAGTGTTGCTCCTGAAGTGGGCTTTGCACGTAGCGGTGCTTCTAGGACGTAATTCTTCTTTGCAGCAATGAGGATAATCGTCAAGTTACGGACCCAGTCCATGTAGTTGCTACCATCATCTTTCAACTTAGCTTTCTCTAGGAACGCATTAAAATTCAAAGGAACAGTAGCACGGTCCATTTATCTACAAAAAACCATGTCCGATCATTACGTGAGATGAAGTAGTTTTCAATGCTGAACATCACTAAGTTGATCATACCTACTACATGATTCATGCTCAGCCTTTCGGTCTTAGTGGTCCGAGGCCATATCTGCATATGCTAGGCTCGTCAAGTTTAACCCAAGTATTCTGCGTGTGGAAAACTGGCTTGCACCCGTTTTATGTGAACGTAGAGCTTATCACACCCGATCATCACGTGGTGTCTGGGCATGATGAACTATAGCAATAGTGCATACTCAGGGATAAGACTTATACCTTGAAATTTAGTGAGAGATCATCTTATAATGCCTCCGCCGTACTAAGAGAAATAAGATGCATAAAGGATAAACATCACATGCAATCAAAATAAGTGATATGATATGTCCATCATCATCTTGTGCCTTTGATCTCCATCTCCAAAGCACCGTCATGATCACCATATTCACCGGCTTGACACCTTGATCTCCATCGTAGCATCGTTGTCATCTCGCCAACTATTGCTTCTACGACTATCGCTACTGTTTAGTGATAAAGTAAAGCAATTACATGGCGATTGCATTTCATACAATAAAGCAACAACCATATGGCTCCTTGCAGTTGCCGATAACTTTTATAAAACAGGATGATCTCATACAACAGTTTATATATCGTCACGTCTTGATCATATGACATCACAACATGCCCAGCAAAAAAAAGTTAGACGTCCCCTACTTTGTTGTTGCAAGTTTTACGTGGCTGCTACGGGCTTCTAGCAAGAACCGTTCTTACCTACGCATCAAAACCGAAATGATCTTTTCATCAAGTCTTCTGTTTTAACCTTCAACAAGGACCGGGTGTAGTCAAACTCGATTCAACTAAAGCTGGAGAAACAGATGGCCACTAGCCACCTGTGTGCGAAGCACGTCGGTAGAACCAGTCTCATGAACGCGGTCATGTAATGTCGGTCTGGGCCGCTTCATCCAACAATACCGTTCAATCAACGTAAGACATTGCTAGTAAGAAGTATGACTATTATCGCCCACAACTCTTTGTGTTCTACTCATGCATATAACATCTATGCATAGACCTAGCTCGGATGCCACTTTGGGGAACTCAGTATTTCAAAAAATTTTACCTACGATCACGCAAGATCTATCTAGGAGATGCATAGCAATAAGAGGGGAGAGTGTGTCTACGTACCATCGTAGATCGAAAGCAGAAGCGTTTAGTAACACGGTTAATGTAGTCGAATGTCTTCCCGACCCAACCGATCGAAGTACCGAACGCACGGCACCTCCGCGATCAGCACACGTTCAGCTCGATGACGTCCCTCAATCTGTTGATCTAGTTGAGGCCGAGGGAGAGTTCCGTCAGCACGACGGCGTGGCGATAGTGATGATGTAGTTACCGACGCAGGCCTTCGCCTAAGAACTACAACGATATGATCGAGGTGTGTAACAATGGAGGGGGGCACCGCACACAGCTAAAAGATTAACTTGTGTGTTCTAGGGTGCCCCCTCGCCAAGTATATAAAGGAGGGAGGAGGGAAGGGCCGGCCGGCCCCTAGGGCGCGCCTAAGAGGGGAGTCCTACTAGGACTCCAAGTCCTAGTAGGATTCCTCCAAAAGGGGGAGAGGGTGAAGGAAGCAGAGGGAGAGGGAGTAGGAAAGGGGGCACCGCCGCCTTCCCTTGTCTAATTCGGACAGCTAAGGGGGGGCAAGGGCGCGGCCTGCCGTTGCGGCCCTCCTCTCTGTCCAATAAGGCCCATGGTGGCCCATTAGTTCCCCCGGGGAGTTCCAGTAACCCCTCTGACACTCCGTTTTTACCCGAAACTATCCGGAACACTTCAAGTGTCCAAATAACATGGTCCAATATATCAATCTTTATGTCTCGACCATTTCAAGACTCTTTGTCAGGTCCGTGATCTCATCCTGGACTCCGAACAAACTTCGGTACATCAAATCACATAACTCATAATACAAATCGTCATTAAACGTTAAGCGTGCTAACCCTACGTGTTCGAGAACTATGTAGACATGACCAGGACACATCTCTAGTCAATTAGCAATAGCGGAACCTGGATGCTCATATTGGCTCCTACATATTCTACGAAGATCTTTATCGGTCAAACCGCATAACAACATAAGTTGTTCCCTTTGTCATCGGTATGTTACTTGCCTGAGGTTCGATCGTCGGTATCATCATACGTAGTTCAATCTCGTTACCAGCAAGTCTCTTTACTCGTTCCGTAATGCATCATACAGTGGCTAACTCATTAGACACATTGCTTGCATGGCTAATAGTGATGTGCATTATCGAGAGGGCCTAGAGATACCTCTCCGATACATGGAGTGACAAATCCTAATCTTGATCTATGCCAACTCAAAAAACACCATCGGAGACACTTGTAGAGCATCTTTATAATCACCCAGTTATGTTGTGACGTTTGATAGCACACCAGCTGTTCCTCCGGTATTCGAGAGTTGCATAATCTCATAGTCTGAGGAACATGTGTATGTTATAAAGAAAGCAATAGCAGAAAAACTAAACGATCATTATGCTAAGCTAAAGGATGGGTCTTGTCCATCACATAATTCTCTAATGATGTGATCCCATTTATCAAATTAGAACACATGTCTATGGCTAGGAAACTCAACCATCTTTGATTAACGAGCTAGTCAAGTAGAGGCATACTAGGGATACTCTGTTGTCTATGTATTCACACATTTAACAAGTTTCCAGTTAATTCAATTCTAGCATGAATAATAAACATGTATCATGATATAAGGAAATATAAATAATAACTTTATTATTGCCTCTAGGGCATATTTCCTTCAATTTCCCCCTCCGGGAGGGAAGTTCCCCCGACGGAATTGCTGCGCCAGAGGGCAAACGTGCTCCTGCCCAAGTTCTGCCTCGAGATGGCGGCGCTTTGTCCTGAAAGTACTACTCTTATTTTTTTACAAGGTCAAGATGACTTATGTACTAGAAGAGGGGCACCCAAGGCGAGTCGAGGAGGGCACAACGCACCAGGGCGCGCCTGGGGGCCCTAGCGCGCCCAGGTGGGTTGTGCCCACCTGGTGGGCCCCCTCTAGTAGTTATTTGCTCCAATAGTTCTTAAATATTCCATAAAAATTTTTCGTGAAGTTTCACCTCATTTGGAGTTGTGTAGAATAGGTGGCCTGGCATAGCTTTTTCAGGTCTAGAATTCCACCTGCCAGTATTCTCCCGCTTTGTGTGAACTTTGCATATTATGAGATAAAAGGCATTATAATTACTCCATAAAACATTATTATGCATAAAATCATCATAAATAACAGTTGGAAAACATGATCCAAAATGGACGTATCAACTCCCCCAAGCTTAGACCTTGCTTGTCCTCAATTGAAAAATGGAAATGAAAAACATGTCCACATGCTTACAGAAAGAGGTTTTGATAAAAATAAAATAGACATAGAAGCATTATGTATATTATTACAACAAAAACAAACTTTCTTATAAAACTTTTATCACATAACTTTTATCATATAAGTTCCCATGAACAACTAACAATTCATCACATCATCTTTTCAGGAAGGGTCACGCATCGGAGCCTTTTGGCAAGTCCACATACTCAACCATCATATAGTCTTCTACAATTGCTAACACTCACCACATACACATGATCAAAAAGTTTCAATTGGACACATAGAAAGATAGGGGTATATAGTTTTGCCTCGCAACGTATTCACCTCAAGGGCTATGTCAACAATAGTAACTCATGCCCACCCTGTACATCCCAAAATTCTAAATTTTGGAATGTTATAATAAATAGATAGATTTGATTGATTGTCTGAAAGTGAGTGAATTCGAAACTTTTTGAAAGTTAAATGAGAGGGAATAAAAGGACTTTCCCTAACTTTCATATTTGCTTTCTGATCTCCATGAATTCAAATTCTTTTCAAATACAAAAACCTTGAGCAAAGATGATATGAATTCTTCCATTTAAATTAAATGAAAGGGTATTTGAAAATAATTGAATTTCATTTGGAAATATTTCAATTCAGAAACTTTAAGCAACTCAATGATTTTCACGAGAGGAGATAAAATGACTTCTTCAAATTATGAAATATGAGTTGGGAGTTTCAAGGATCAAATTCAAAGTCCTTTTGAAATTATTTTCATTTTGGAATTGGTTGAGTTTTATTCAAATTATTTTTCTCCAAAAATAAAATATATGGAAAATAGGGTAACATGATTCCCTACATTAGAAAATTGGAGAAAAATTAATTTGAAATCATTTTGGTATTTTTAAAATGATTGTTGTTGGATTTTAATAGACCAGTAGCACTCTTTGAATTATCTAAAGTTGTGTGGATTTTATTTGGCATTATAAAAATGTTCAACTTGTAGAAAATCTTTTTCTGAAAATTTTGATATATTATATGCCTATATAATATTAATATTTATGTTGTCTTTATTTTGTTTGTTTGCGTCAAAAAAATGTTTTAAAAAAAGACTTCTGGACCGACCGGACCGGGCCGGCCCAGCCAGCCCGACGCCGTGCCTCGCCCGTCTTCCAGCTTGGGACACAGTCCCGAGCGAGCACGCATCGCCACCGCCGTGCTTCGCCCGGCCTCCTCCTGCCCCCTCCTCCAAGCTTCTCGCCGCCCCTCCCCCCCTAAAAATCCGGAGCCCCGGGACCCTGACCCCCTTTTCTCTCCTCCTCCCTATCCGCCGCACTCCGCCGCCGGAGTTGCGAGTTCCGCCGAAGATCTGTCGCCTCATCCCGTGCTCCACCGCCGCCCTCGACCGACGTCGACGCCGTTGTTGGACTCGCCTCGGTGCGCTGCCCCTTCCCAACTACTCCGCCGTTGCCACCGAGCCTCGGAGCCACCGCCCCGTCCCCGTCCGAAGCCGCCGCCGCCGTCTTCCCGAACTCCGGCGATCGCCGCAGTAACCGCCGCCTCCCTCGTCGTCGGATCTGTATCGAACGATCCAGATTGCTTTGTTTTTTTTTCTCACGAAACATTTTCTTTAATTAGTAAACGTTCGCTATGTTAGCTTCTGCAGTGAACAGGTTCGTTCATTAGCGTTCGGTAGCAAACGTTCGTTATTTAGTTTTTTTCTTTTTCTTTTTATTTTTTGGCCTGGGACCCGTTTGTGAATAGTTTATTTATAGATTAGTCCCTGTACTTTAAACGACTATAACTTTTTGCTCGTTAGTCGAAATTAGACGAAACCAACGCTGACGTCTTCGTTATGACCCCCTCTATCCATTAATCCAACTCAAACATGTTTTTTGAAAAAGTTTAAAATTTGAATTAGATCAGATTTGAATTCAAACTTCGTTTGATCATAACTTGAGTTTCATAGCTTCGTTTGAGTTGATTCTTTTTGCAAATCGAAGCTCTTGACCTAAACATTCTAATAAGGCCAAACTCACATAATTTTGGTACTGTTAGAAATTGTTTTATGTTGCAAGAGTTATTTGCTTGGTTTGATGTTTTTCGAATTGTCTTCTCCGTTCTTTCCGATCTTTTGAGTGATTGCTTATGTGTGGTTACTATTGCTTGCTTACGATAGATTGACCGGAGTGTGACGAGTAGATCTATCAAGAGTTTTAAGTGCGAATCATCTTCATCAACATTTCAGGCAAGTTCACACTTTGATCATACCTTTTCTACTACCCAGTTTTATTGCATTAGATCAATCCTCACACATTGCATGATTAGGATCTAATTAAATTGTGGGATGGGAAGTAGATGAGGTAGTACCTATTACCTGTTTATTATCAAACCTCTGGGAGTTACTTCTACGTTTGCTTATTATGCCATGCTATGCTAGTAAACATGGATTGGGTGAGTGATATCCATGACAGATGTGAGATTGTTAATTAATGGTTTACTTAAGGTGGCAACTTAAACACACATCTGGGTGGATTGAGGCACCTGGTTATTCTAGGATTGCCTGTCTAGGCACCTGGGTAATCCAGGACTTGCCTGTTTTCTTTTGGACCGCCACCCAGGCTCAAAGGGATCATGAGATTTTTCAAACTAGAAACTTCTGTGTGCAGCCACAAGCCATTATGGGCTCTGGCATAGTTGATTAAGTCGTGCGAACTCTTACAGGGTGGACTAGCAGATGTAGGGGAAAGTAGGTGTACCGGTCTATCCATCGTAAGGTGCTAGCGCTTCTGAAAGACTGTGTCTCGGTCATCCGTTTTTCAAACACCATGTAGTGCGAGAAATCCAACGGAGGCGATCGAGTCTTGTGGGGAAAAGTGTGCAAACCTCTGCAGAGTGTATAAACTAATCATGATTAGCCGTGTCCCCTGTTATGGACATCTTGAGTATCTAGTTCTTGGATTTTCCTGTTGATCTCATCACGTTACTTTAAATGAATATTGTTGGGTTTTAATGATGATGCTTAATTAGGATTGAGAATGCTGTCAACCATTCTCAATGTTCAACAACCACCATCATAGTTAATTAAAATGTATTCCTTTGCAGTAGGGAAAAATTGGCTTTACGCAAAAACCTTATAACCATAGAGCTTTTCCACCAGCCAAATATGCATGTAGTGATAGTCTTTATTCATCATTCTCTATGGTGTGAATTTGCCAGTACATTCAATGTACTGACCCTCTGTGGCTGCAACGTCTCATGTTGCAGGATTATCTTACAACGAGTAACTGATACGTTAGGGTTATGATTTCTACACTCAACTTTGCCGTTGGTGTTGATGGGAATCCACAACCTTGTTACTTCCGCTATTTTGGATTTGAGGTAATAGTATTTACGTTACTTTTACATGTGATTGACCTCTGTTATAAATCCTCGAGTACTGTGTGTGTCAGCATACCGATCCAGGGATGACACTTAAGCACAGAGACTTGACCCATTCGGGTCGGGTCGCTACACACCCATATCCAACTGGATATATATGCCTAGATCTTTCCTCACCAGATGGTGCTTACCAAAAGAGAAAATAAAAAGGAATAGGGAGAGATACTTTGACTCTTGCATAAAAGAAAAAAACATAAAATTAAAAGATAGGCCCTTCGTAGAGGGAACAAGAGGTTGCCATGCACTTTTTGGTTGTATGCTCAATCTCTTAGTGCAAAAGAACATCATGTTATATTGCCCCCTTATGATAGCAACCTTTACTATACAGTCTGTCGCCTTTATTATTTTGCCATCACAAGTTCGTACAATGCTCAATTTTCTCTTACACTAAATGATCTAACACATTTAGAAGAAATTTTTATTGCCTTATTGCACCGATGACAACTTACTTGACGGATCTTACTCAATCCATAGGTTGGTATGGTGGAGTCTCAAAACAAGATTTGGGTTAACCGTTTTGGATGCACAAGTAGTATCTCTAATTAGTGCGGAATTTTGGCTAGAAAAGATGGGGGGCAAGCACCACATGTTAAAGGATTTGTAACAATATAACATCTATGTGAATATGAACAAACATAAATCATTATGTTGTCTTCCTTGTCAAACGTTAAGAATTTTGGCATATAATATTTTGGTGGGGGCTCACAATCATAAAAGATGTCCATGATAGTTTATTTGCATGTGAATCTTCTCTTCCCTTATTAATTCTTTCATGTGCATCATTGACCAATGCTATGTAAATCTCCAATAGTTTTTTCTACTTATACTCTTCCTTATGTGATGTCATTACTTACAATAAGATTAGCATATGATCTTTTTCATTTATTTCCTTCCTTTTTATTGAACATGAAAGTAAAGAAAGAAAAACTCAAACTAAACTTTATTATATACCTCGCACACGATTACAAGGATAGATCACTAAGCAAGTACTTGAAAAGAATGGATCGAACTAAACTTTTATTCAACTAAATGAAAGGATAACTAAGCTTAGAACTAAGATGAATAAAGGAAATAGACATTGAGGGTGATACGATACCGGGGCACCTCCCCCAAGCTTGGCACAAGCCAAGGGAAGTGCCCATACCCGACACTCAAGTCTCCTTTGGTGACGAAGAAGGCGGTGGTGGTGATGAAGTAGTAGCGATCTTATCTTCAGGTTTCCATGGGAAAGGCTCACCATCATAAGAGGAGGAGTGAGTCTCATGGGTCCTACAACTAGCAGCCAAACTCATACCTTTAAACCTTGCCTCATATTCAAAGACTTGATTTTGGAGATAATAGATTTGGCTTTGCAGAAAGTTGATTTTCTTGTTGAAGGTGAAGACCATGGATTTTCCATCCACCTTCAGATCACAGGTGTAGGCGGGAATCATGAGGTGATTAGCATTCAGTCCACGCTCCACCATCCCCATGCACTTGAAGACTTCTTGCTCCATAGCTTCGAGCATAGCATCCACGGTTCTCGTCCCTTTGGGACCCTAGACGTCATGGATGTGGAGCACCCCCTCATGCATCTCGATGGATTGACGGTGCTTCATCACGTCCCGCAAATATGGGTTGATGAAGTTCTTGAAGAAATTGTCCTTGGAGGAACTTGAAGCGATCATGGTAATCTAGATCTTATAGAAAACGGCAAGAAAAGAAAATGGAAGATTTCTCCACGATGGTGGTCAATAGGTTCGGGGGGTATATAAAGATTTTTATCTTGGGAAACAAGCAAACGGGAGAAAAACAGAGTCCGAAAGGTACCTGAGGTGGGCACAACCCACATGGGAGCGCCTGGCAAACCAGGCGCACCCTGGTGTCTTATGCCCACCAGGGTTGCCTTCCTGATTGTTTCTTATTTTCCTAAAAAAATATATTCCAAAACTGACAAAAAATATATTTGCAGATTTTTCGGAGTCCATTTACTTACCGTATCACGTACCTCCTCTTTTTTCACGATTCTGGAGTGTTCCGAAAGGTTTCTTTTATGTGTTCTTATGGTCTCATTGTTTGGATAATACTGCTTTCAACATTAATGGGAGTACCTGAGCTATAATGTTTTATTCTTTGCCCGTTGACAACCTTCGGGTTAGTACCTTCAGAATTATTTATTTCAATGGCTCCAGATCGATAAATTTCTTTGATAACATAAGGTCCTTCCCATTTGGAGAGAAGTTTTCCTGCAAAGAATCTGAAACGAGAGTTGTACAAAAGAACATATTCTCCAAGCTTGAATTCCCTCCTTTGGATTCTTTTATCATGCCATCTTTTTTTACTTTTTCTTAAATAATTTGACATTTTCATAAGGATGGATTCTCCATTCATCGAGTGAGCTAATATCAAATAGCCTCTTTTCACCGACAACATTGAAATCATAGTTGATTTCTTTAATTGCCCAATATGCTTTATGTTCTAACTCAAGAGGCAAATGACAAGCTTTTCCATAAACCATTTTATATGGAGACATATCCATGGGATTTTTATATGTTGTTCGTTAAGCCCAAAGTGCATCGTCTAATTTCTTAGATCAATTCTTTCGGAACCTAGTGACAGTTTTTTTAAAATTAATTTTATTTCTCTATTACTAAATTCAACTTGGCCACTAGACTGGGGATGATAGGGTGATGCATTCTATTGTTAATATCACACTTAGAAAGCATTTTACGAAAAGCTCCATGAATAAAATGTGAACCACCCTCAGTCATTGAATATCTAGGGACTCCAAACATTGGGAAAATAAATTCCTTAAGCATTTTAATAGAGGTGTTGTGATCATCACTACTAGTTGAAATAGCTTCTACCCACTTAGTAACATAATCAACAGCAACCAAAATATGTGTATACCCATTAGAGGAAGGAAATGGTCCCATGTAATCGAAACCCCAAACAACAATTAGTTCAACAGCAAGAGAATAATTCATAGGCATTTCCCGACCCTTACCAATATTACCAATTCTTTGACATTCATCACAAGGTAAAACAAACTTACGAGCATCCTTGAAGAGAGTAGGCATATAAAAACCAGATTGCAATACCTTGCGAGCAGTTCTATCTCCCGCATGATGCCCTCCGTAAGCTTCGGAGTGACATTTTTGTAGGATTTCTCCATGTTCAAGCTCAGGTACTGTCAGGGGAAACGACACCTATGGGATCACGAGGAATCCCTTTTCCTACGGTTGGCGGGCGCGGGGCTGTGGAAAGAGCGGGATTGGGAGATCAACGCGGGGGGGGGGGGGATTATCCAGGTTCGGGCCGCAACTGATGCCTAAAACCCTACTCCTGCTAGTTTATGCTTATATAGTGTTCTTGGATTAGCTACAAAGTGTGCAGGGTCCAAAAAGTCTTAATCCTCTCTCAGTACGCCGCGGGCCTCCTTTTATAGTCAAAGGGGCTGCCACAGTGGCACACAGGAGGTGGAAAGCTATACATTAGTCGAGTCTATCTCCTGGCACCGTAGGACAAATGCATTTAATGCGCTGCCGACGTGCCCTTCTTGCTTTATCGGGGACGGCAAGGAAGCTCGTCCCAGCTATCGCCGCCTCGCCTGGCTTCGACATGGGTCCGAACTGATGAGGCGTGTAGCGCCACGCTGGTTGGCTGCTGAGTTGGTGTGGTGGCAGAGTGTTCACAAAGATCTACATGCCACCACGCAGGTGCTTGCTAAGTTGGCCTAGAGGCCGCACATCGCCACGCATATGCTCGCCTAGCTGGTCGGCTGGCAGCTGCAGGAACGATGGTGGAGTCTTGGTAGATGTGGGCCTAACTGTAGCCCCATGGATGTCTTCGGCAAGGGTCTTGTCGGGGCCCCGGCAAGGTTCTTTGCGTGGCGTCATGGGCTTCCCCGGCAAGGGTCTTGCCGGGGGGTCTCGTGGGTATCCTTGGCAAGGATCTTGCCGAGGATCGTCGTCTTCTGGTTATCATCTAGTCTTGCATGTTCTTGGTGTTCACAAAGATCTGCAGGCCACCATGGAGGTGCCTCCCGACCCTCGGTTCCAAAGTGGTTGACGGTGTTGGAACTCTTGGGCTCAAGGGTGGCGGCTCTACTGGTGTTGGGCAAGTTGCCCCGGCAAGGTTCTTGCCGGGGCTGTGGAGGCCGCCCCGGCAAGGGCCTTGCTATGGAGTTCACCTCGCCCTTCCGCTCTTCGTGTTTCTGGCTTGGCGTTGCTCTGGTTGTCTTGTGGCTTTGCTTCCTTCCTATGCCCCGCTAGGTGTGGCCACAGCCGCGGTTCTAACTGCCCGCGCACAAGTAAAGGGGTACAAAATAGGACCCCTCCTTTTGTGCACCGACAGGTACACTACGTCTAATAAAACCATCTAATCCTTCTTTATAAAGATGTGGGTCATCCAAAAAGTAATGTCTTAAATCATAGAAGAATTTTTTTTCTTTTGTTGGTAAGTGAAGCTAGGTGGTATATATTTAGCACCAATATAATTAGCATAATCAGCATACCAAGGAGTGTTATGAGAAATATTTATTGCAGCTAATTGCTCATCAAGAAAACTATCATTAATAGGATGTGGGTCATCAAGAATATTTTCTAACCTAGACAAGTCATTAGCTACGGGCTTCTCAGCTCCTTTTCTATCACTGATATGTAAATCAAATTCTTGTGGCAAGAAAACCCACCTAATGAGTCTAGGTTTAGCATCTTTCCTTTCAATAAGATATTTAATAGCAGCATCATTAGTGGGAACAATCACTTTAGAATCAACAATTTAAGATCTGAATTTATCACAAGCAAACACCACCGCAACAAAATCTTCTTTAGTAGTAGCATTATTTCTTTGGGCACTGTCTAGAGTTTTAATAGCATAATGAATAAAATTTAATTTCTTATAAACGCTTTGTCCTAAAACAGCACCAACAGCATAACCACTAGCATCTCACATTATTTCAAAAGGTAAGTTCCAATTAGGTGGTTGACCAATAAGTGTAGAAATTAAGGCTTTTTTAAGTGTTCCAAAGGCTTCTACACAATCATCATCAAGAACAAAAGGAAAATCCTTTTGTAAAAGATTTGTAAGTTCTCTAGAAATTTTAGAGAAGTCTTTAATAAATCTGCTATAGAAACCAGCATGACCGAGAAAACTATGAATACCTTTAATATCTCTGGGACATGGCATTTTCTCAATTGCATCAACTTTGGCTTTATCCACCTCAATAACTCGTTCAGAAATTTTATGTCCTGAGAGAATACCTTCATTGACCATAAAGTGACACTTCTCCCAATTCAAGACAAGATTAGTTTGCTCGCATCTCTGCAAAACTTGATCAAGGTTGCCTAAGCAATCATCAAAAGAAATTCCATAAACAGAAAAATCATCCATGAAAATCTCAACAATATTTTCACAAAAATAAGAGAATATAGCAGTCATACATATTTGAAAGGTCTCAGGTGCATTGCATAAACCAAAAGGTATACGTCTATAAGCATAAGTTCCAAAAGAACAAGTAAAGGTGGTTTTCTATTGATCGGGTTGTGCAATAGGTATTTGAGAAAAACCAGAATGTCCATCGAGAAAACAAAAGTGTGTATGCTTAGATAGTCTTTGTTGCATTTGATCAATAAAAGGCAAAGGGTAATGATCTTTTCTAGTTGCCTTATTTAATTTTCTAAAATCAATTACCATTCTATAGCCAGTGACAATTCTTTGTGGAATAAGTTCATTTTTCTCATTAGGAACAACAGTAATACCTCCCTTCTTAGGGACACAATGAACGGTAATTACCCATCTACTATCAGTTCTGTGATAGATTATACCTGTTTCCAGAAACTTCAATATTTCAGTTCTTACCACTTCTTTCATTTTAGGATTTAAACCTCATTGGTGATCAAGAATGGGTTTAGCATCAGGTTCCATATTAATCTTGTGCTGAAAGAGAGTGGGACTAATGCCCTTAAGATCATCAAGAGTATACCCAATAGAAGCTCGGTGCTTCATCAAAATTTTTCTATAATTTTTCTTCTTCATGTTCTGAAAGGATAGCACTAATAATAATAGGATATATATTTTTCTCATCAAGATAAGCATATTTCATCGTGTCTGGCAATTGTTTTAGTTCGAACACAGGATCACCTTTAGGTGGAGGAGGACCTCCTAGAGTTTCAATAGGCAAATTTTGTTTAAGTAGAGGTCAATGTTCAAACAAAATTTTATTTATCTCATTTCTTTCATGCATATGCATATCATTTTCATGGTCTAGCAAATATTATTCTAATGGATCAGTAGGAGGCACGGCAATAGAAGCAATACCAATTATTTCATCCTTACTAGGCAATTATTTCTTAGGATGTTTTCTATTGAACTTAGAAAAATTAAACTCATGAGACTCATCACCAAAACTAACATCAATGTTTTGTTTCTCACATCTATTATAGCATTAACGGTGTTCCACAAAGGTCTACCGAAGATATTGGGACAAAAGTCATCTTGTGGGGAACCAAGAACTAGAAAATAAGTAGGATATTTTATTTTCCCACACAAGACGTCAACATCTCTAACAATCCCAAGTGGTGCGATGGTGTCTCTATTAGCAAGTTTAATTGTAACATCTATGTCTTCTATTTCAGCAAGTGCTATATCATTCGTAATTTCATGATATAAGGTGAAAGGAATAGCACTCACGCTAGCACCTAAGTCACATAAACCATGATAACAGTGATCTCCTATTTTGACTGAGACAACAGGCATGCCAACAACAGGTCTATGTTTATCTTTCTCACACGGTTTAGCAATTCTAGCAGCTTCATTACAGAAGTAAATAACGTGCCCATCTATATTTTCTCCCAAGAGATCTTTAACGATAGCAACGCTAGGTTCTACTTTGATTTGTTCAGCAGGTTTATGTGCTCTAATATTAGTTTTATTAACAATGGTTGAAACCTTAGATTGTTTCTTTATCCTAATAGGGTAAGGTGGTTTTTCAATATAAGAAGTAGGAACAACTGGATCAACATTATAAATGATAGTCTCAACTTTAGCTATTACCAGTTCTTTAATAGGTGGGTGATATTTAAACAACTTCTCCTTAGGGAGGTCAACATGACTAGAAAATGATTCACAAAAAGAGGCTACTATATCAGAGTCAAGTCCATATTTAGTGCTAAACTTTTGAAAAGCATCGGTATCCATAAAAGATTTAACACAATCATACTTAAGCTTAATACCTAACTCTTTACCTTTGTCGAGTTCCCAATCTTCAGAGTTGCGTTTAATTCTCTCTAAAAGATCCCACCTGAATTCAATAGTCTTCTTCATAAAGAATCTAGTACAAGAAGTGTCGAGCATGGATTGATCATCACGAGAAAGCCGAGCATAAAAATTTGGAATGATATTTTCTCTTGAGAGCTCATGATATGGGCATGAATATAACATTGACTTACGCCTCCCCCAAGCTAGAGCGATACTTTCTCCTTCACGATGCCAAAAATTATATATATAATTCCGATCACAATGAACTCGATGCATAGGACAAAATTTTTGGTGAGATTCCAATTTCAATCGATTCCAATTCAAAGATGCAATATCATCGCATAGCCTATATGATGCCAAAGCTTTTCCCTTCAAAGATAAAGGGAAAGCCTTATTCTTAGCTTCATCTCCGGGAAAACCTGCAAGCCTAAATAATCCAAAAATTTCATCCACATATACAAGTGAATATCAGGATGTTCGGTTCCATCTCCTACATAAATATTAGCTAGGTGTTCTTCTATCACCTGAAGGAATTTCATAACAATATTTTCAGTAGGTGGAGTAGGTTGAGGGACAATTTATTGTGGCCCGGTGGAGGTGAAGACACCCTGAACAAACCCCTCAAAGGTTTGTTCTCCATAGTAACAAGTGATAATAAATTTTAGCACGTAGTAATAATTTTTCCTTACCGACTTCCACTTACCAAGAGTGCTTCACTCCCCGATAACAGAGCCAGAAAAGAGCCTTGATGACCCAATAATATAGGGATCAATCATAGTACTTTTGATAAGTAAGAGTTTCGAAACCCAATGAGGATCATAAGGAAATGACAAGTGGTTTCAGCAAGGTATTCTCTGCAAGCACTGAAATTATAAGTAACGGGTAGTTTGAGAGCAAGATAATTTGTAACGAGCAAGCAACGATATCGACAAATAATATGCTTCAAGGTAGCCCAATCCTTTTCTGGCAAAGGGAAGGCCAAAACGGTCTCCTATGATAAGCAAATCATTCTTGAGGGTACACGGGAATTTCATCTGATCACTTTCATCATGTTGGTTTGATTCATATTCTCTACTTGATAATTTGATATGTGGGTGGACCGGTGCTTAGATGTTGTTCTTACTTGAAAAAACCTCCTACTAATGATTAACCCCCTTGCAAGCATCCGCAACTACGATAAAAGTATTAAGATAAAATCTAACCATAGCATTAAACTTTTGGATCCAAATCAGTCCCTTAGGAAGTAGCGCATAAACTAGGGTTTCAGCTTCTATCACTCTCGCAACCCATCATCAAATAACTACTCCACAATGCATTCCCTTAGGTCCTAATAAGGTGAAGTTCCATGTATTCGATGTTCACGCGACACCACTAATGGAATCACAACATACATACCATGGAAATATCAAACACATATCAAATTCACATGATTACATGCAACAAAATTTCTCCCGTGACCTCAAGAAAAAAAGTAACTACTCACAAATGATAATTATGCTCAAGATCAGAGGGGTATTAAATAACATAATGGATCTGAACATATGATCTTCCACCAAATAAATCATATAGTAATGAACTACAAGATGTAATCAACACTACTAGTCACCCAGAAGCACCTATCTGAGGTTCCGGTACAATGATTGAACACAGGAGATGAACTAGAGTTTGAGAGGAGATGGTGCTATTGAAGATGTTGATGCAGAGTGCCCTCCCTAAGATGGGAGAGTTTGTTGGTGATGATGATGACGATGATTTCCCCCTCAGGAAGGGAAGTTCCCCCGGCGGAATCGCTTCGCCGGAGGGCAAAAGTGCTCCTGCCCAACTTCCACATCAAGACGGTGGCACATCGTCCTGAAAATCCTCCTCTTATTTTTTCTATGTCAAAATGACTTATATACCAGAAGAGCGGCACCAGAGGTGGGCCGAGGAGGGCACAACACACCAAGGCGCGCCTGGGGGCCCTGGCGCGCCCATGTTGGTTGTGCCCACCTGGTGGAACCCCTTTGGTAGTTATTTGCTGCAATAATTCTTAAATATTCCATAAAAAATCTTCATGAAGTTTCAACTCATTTGGAGTTGCACAGAATACGTGGCGGGACATAGCTTTTTCAGGTCTAGAATTCCAGCTGTCGGTATTCTCCCTCTTAGTGTGAACCTTGCATATTATGAGAGAAAAGGCATTAGAATTACTCTATAAAACATTATTATGCATAAAAATATCATAAATAATAGTAGGAAATCATGATGCAAATTTGACGTATCAGACACCATCAATTATGACCTTTTGGGAGTGGTTCCACTTCTCTAATCTTGAAGCCATTCACTTTCGGGCATCTTTCGTTTCAACCTCCACAACATCACATTCCCCATCCCCTTTTCATCTCTCTCCTTTGTCGGATTCAAACTCCGGTGTGCGTGCGAAGAACTCAACCTCCCCAGTCTTCCTACCTGCTGATCTGACGGCCTAGCTCTCTGAACTGGAAGGAAATGGAACAAGGCAGTTTACCTAGGTTCGGGCTACCTTGCGGTGTAAAACCATACTCCTACTTTATGGTGGATTAGCCTCGAGGTGGGCTGAGGATGAACTGGTACAGAGGAGGAACAACCTCAGGCGGTGTGTTCTTGTGCTCGTGTGAGCTGGTGATGGTGCGGATGGCCTTAATGATTCGTCTCTAATGTTGTGGCTAGGCTATAGTGGCCTTGGTCCTCTTCCCCCAAAATGAAGGCGGGAATGGATCCCGCAATAGCCAAATTCGAAGGGAGACAACTAGTACATCTTATCTCGACGAAAGGTGGTCTTTTCCTGGAAAGTCTCTGGTCGTGACGCCGTGGTGGGCTCGGTGATGACCTCCATCCTGCCGTCCTGGCGGTCTTGGTCTTATTGCATGGAAATGGTAACCTTTGGCTGATTCCTCGGGACTGCGAGCATGCGCTTGCTTCTTTAGCACCAAAGAGGAAAGCTATTGTACTGCGCCCGCTGGCGCCCACCTTGCCTTGGTCGTCAACGCTTGTGTCATTCGAACCTCACGAGGTGAGGGCTTGCATAGAAATCTCCACTCCTCAAGAGCCAGCCTAATGAGGCTCATCCTTATGGAGGTCTTGGCATTGTCCTCCTCGCAAGGCTTGGCCCCTCGTGAGGGTCTTGTGTTGTTGATGTTGAAGTTGGGCCGTACCAGGCTGTCGATGGAGGCATGCTGTGGGCCGCTGGTAGGCAAGTCTGCGTAGCTCGGTTCTGTGAATGGGGGTACCCAGACTTGCCTACCCGCGGCCCATGTCATGGCACCATCGATGGCCTGGTATGGCCCACCTTCAGCATCAACAACACAAGACCCTCATGAGGGGCCAAGCCTCGTGAGGCGAATGATGCAAAGACCTCCAGAAGGAGTGGCCTCCTTAGGCTGGTTCCTGAGGAGCAGAGATTTCTATGCAAGCCTTCACCTCGTGAGGTTCGGATGACGCAAGCCATGACGAGCAAGGACAAGCGGGCGCCAGTGGGCATAGTACAACAGGTTTCCTCTTTGGTGCTAAAGAGGCAAGCATAGGCGCGAAGTCCCGAGGAATCAGCCAAAGGTTTCAATTTCTATGCAACAAGCCCAAGACCGCTAGGACGGCGGGACGGAGGTCATTGCCGGGCCCACCATAGCGTCACGACGAGGGACTTTGCAGGCGAAGACCACCTTTCGTCAGGATAAGATGTACTAGTTGTCTCCCTTCCAATTCGCCATTGTGGGATCCCTTCCTGCCTTCGTTCTGGGGGAATTTGACCGAGGCCACTATAAATATAGCCTAGCCACCACCTTAGAGAGGGGACGAGGGGAGAGAGACAGGGACAGATCATTCAGACCAACCTATCCCACATCAGCAAAAGAACACTCCTCCTGAGGTTGTTCTCCCACTATACTAGTTCATCCTCAACCCACCTCGAGGTCAATCCACCACAAAGCAGGAGTAGGGTATTACACCGCAAGGTGGCCCGAACCTGGGTAAACTGCCTTTTTCCATTTCGTTCCATTTCATCGAGCTAGGCCATGAGATCGACGAGTTGGCGGACTGGGGAGGTTTAGTTCTTCGCATGCACCACAGAGTTCAAATCTATCAAGGGTCTGCAGAGCCCCAATTCCGACATTTGGCGTGCCAGGTAGGGGTGCGTCGAAGATTCACCTCTCCGTCCACTGCACTCCACCCATGCCGTTCGGCTCTCATGGCGAGCGCCGCTCCACCGACCGGACCGACGGGTGCGTTCGGAGGCGCCGTGTGTAACAGCCATGATGCGGCTATATCTCCCACTTGTCGAGGCATGACTTAGAGGCATCACAGCATTGTGGTTTTGTCGCAAGAAGGGTCATCTTCACACATTCCCATGTAATGAACAAGACAGGGATAGATAGAGTTGGCTTCCAATCGCCACGTCACACAATGATCAAATAAACTCATACATCATTCAGAGTACACACATAGTCCGACTACGGACAAATCCAAATGAAAAGAAGATAACCCCAAATGCTAGATCCCCGATCGTCCCAACTAGGCACCACTACTGATCATCAGGAGAAGACACATAGTAACGACCAAGGTCCTCGTCGAACTCCCACTTGAGTTTGGTAGCATCACCAGCACTAGTATCATCGGCACTTGCAACTGTTTTGGTAGTATCTCTGAGTCACGAGGACTCAGCAATCTCAAAACCCACGAGATCAAGACTATTTAAGCTTATGGGTAGGATGTGGTAATGAGGTGGAGTTGTAGCAAGCGCTAAGCAAATATAGTGGCTAACATACGAGTACAAGAGTAAGAAGAATAACTACAAAATGGTCGTAAAGTAGAAGTGATCAAGAAGTGATCCTGAACAACTTACGATCATACATAACCCAACCGTCTTCACTTCCTGGACTCCGCCGAAAAGAGACCATCACGGCTACACATGCGGTTGATGCATTTTAATTAAGTCAAGTGTCCAGTACTCTACAAACGGATATTAAAAAATTCCCATCTGCCACATAACCGCGGGCACGGCTCTTGAAAGTTTATACCTTGCAGTGGTGTCCCAACTAACCCCATCACAAGCTCTCATGATCAACGAATGATATTCCTTCTCCTGGATAGACCCGATCAGTCTCGGAATCCTGGTTACAAGACATTATGACAATGGTAAAACAAGATCAACAAGACCGCCTGAATGTGCCGATAAATCCCGATAGGAGCTGCAGATATCTCGATCTCACGGCACACCGGATGAGACATCCTACGAGTAAAACCAACCCTCAACTTTCCCCGAGGTGGCCCCATAGTCTACTCGATTCGGGCCAACACTCAAAGGAGCACTGGCCCGGGTGGGGGGGTTGAATAAATATGATCCTCGGGTTAATTACTCCCGAGGCAAAATTTTAGGTTATTCTTAGGTAAATGTTAAAACCAAGGTTGGGCCTTGATGGAGGAGTTTTATTCAATGCGAACTGTCAAGGGGTCCCATAACCCCAACCGCATAAGGAACGCAAAATCAAGGAACATAACACCGGTATGGAGGAAACTAGGGCGGCAAGAGTGGAACAAAACACCGAGCAAAAGGCCAAGCCTTCCGCCCTTTGCCAAGTATATAGATGCATTAATTAAATAATAGATAAAGTGATATCCCAACATATCCATGTTCCAACATGGAACAACCCGCAAGGCACCTGCAACTAGCAAAGCTACATGAGGGGCTGAGCAAAAGCGGTAACATAGCCAAACCGCGGTTTGCTAGGAAGGTGGGTTAGATGCTTAACATGGCAATATGGGAGGCATGATAAACAAGTGGTAGGTAGCATGACATAATGATAGAGCGAACAACTAGCAAGCAAAGATAGAAGTGATATCGAGGGTAATGATCATCTTGCCTTCAAAGTTCTCAGGGTTGTCGAAAGCTTGCTCCTCGTTAATGTACACAACAGGTTCCTCATTCACGAAGTCGTCTCCCGGCTCTACCCAAAGCAAGAACACAAGCAACGAAACAACAATCAATCATAGTGCAATGCACAAGCAACATGATGCAAGACATGGCATGGGATGCAAGATATGACGTGCAATGCATATGGGTACTCTGGAAGGGAAAGGATGATCAAGGCATCAACTTGGCAAACCAAGTATGATGCTGGAAAGAGTGAGTGATTTCGGTCGAAATCGATATAAGGATCACCAGAAACGGATGCACGGTTTGCAAATGATGTGCAAAACAAGAACGATGCAAATGGATATGACATGAAAGAGTGGGATGCACCAGTATCAAATAAGACTTCTACATGAATGGAATTAACTGAAAGGTTACCCGTGATCACATCTGAAGAATCCTTTGCTTGAGTTGCGTTCATCATGTTCACCTTAGCTTGCTTGGGATTATGCTTGACCACTGCACTACATGAAGACCTCACAGGAGGAGGAGGCTAAAGGCGCCTTTGGGTGAAGCACTTGTTTGCATAGTGACATTTCTGCTGACACTTGTTGCAAGTGACCTCTGAGAGCGGACGATGATAAGAAGGAGGAGCACTTGACCTTAGAGCTTGAGTCTAAGAATTGTTCTGGTAGCCTGGGTTGGGTGGGTAGGAAGATCCATGGCCACCTTTGTTCTTCTGCTGGTAGGGCTGACGAAACGGAGGAGGCGGAGCAAGCTAGAACTTTTGTTGCTTAGCTGCCACTTGTGAGGAAGAAGATTGAACTGCATCCCTGCTTCTCTTCTTTGAAGCCTCACAGTTAAGCTGAGCACCTTCTTGCTTGAGGGCCATGTTATAGAATTGATCGAGCTTAGTAGGCTCAACAAGAATAAGAGCTAACTGTAGATCTTGTCTGAGGCCACCCTTGAAGTCATAGATCATGCTCTTTTCATCAGGAACGTCCTGCCTTGTGAAGCGAGCAAGTTTCTGAAAATGGATGTTGTATTGATACAAGGACATGCTTCCTTGCTTGAGACTAGGGAATTCCTCACGCTTGCTCTCATCAACACTTGTAGGAATGTGGTGAGCTTTGAAATCCCGGCATAAGTCATCCAAGGAAATCACTCGACCTCCTCTGGAATCTTTATATTGCTGATACCAATCAGCTGCTTGGTCCTTGAGCTGAAAAGAAGAGAACTTGACGTAGTCCTCAGGCCTGACATTGCTACATTCAAAATGCTTGCTGATGTCCATGAGCCAATCATCGGTGTCTGTGGCCTTGGCACAGTTGCTGAAAGACTTTGGCTGATTTGCAAGGAACTGGTTGAGGGTAGCAAACTGAGGCTGATTATTTAATTACCCTTGACCTTGATTCCCTTGGTTGCCTTGGCCTTGGTTGCGCTCTTCCAAGAGTTGCAAAAGCATCTGGGTGTTGGCGTTGGTGGCTGCCATCATAGCTTGCCATGCCTCCGGAAGTGGAGGAGGTGGCGGAGGTGGAGGGTTCCCCTAACTCCTATCACTGCGGTCCAGATTCAGACGCGTTGGTGGAGCCATCCTGAAGAGGTTGACATCTGTTAGAACCATGATAGACAGATAGACAAGATGAATCAGCAGGTAGAAATTGCAACATATAGTCTTCACAAAAAACATTTGAACAACAAATGAACAAATGAATTCCAAAGTTAAGATTACACGACCATTAAGGTGAGAATCCACTTGAAAAGAGATTGATGAATGAAGTAACAAGGTACGACTGGAACAAATAAGTGGTAAGGATCACCCAATCACAAACCAAATATCTATGGGAAAAAATACTAAGAGCTACTTGAATTCCAACCTATAAACTCCCGAAACTTTCTGGTTATGCAATCTGATGTTGAGGATAGAGGGAGGTACAATATATATCACACAACTAACAAGCCCTACGCTCCAACAGTATCCATCCATCAACACATAACCAAGAAAACTCCGGAAATCGTGTACCTCAACCTTCGAAAAGCATCCGTTAGACGAGCTATGGCAATAATCCCAAACTCCCTCCCAAGTACTGGGTGGCGTCGAGGTTATCTCACCACTAACTACATAAAAGAGATTTTCGATGTCAGTGAACTCAGGTATTCCAGAACTGCAACGATAAAATTGTGACGACAACACCTCGAAGCTCAACTCCCCTGGACACTGCCAAAACCCCTAAATGTCAGGAGGCACCAAGAACATGTTCTCCAAGAATAATAAGGATCATGCCAAGCATTTGCGATTGGTGCATGGAACACTAGCGACACACATGGCAAAAATGAACTTCGTGTTAACAATCTTCCAGCAACAATATTTAGCAAAAGTAGAGCATGGTAATGACAAGCTAGATTACTACATAATTGCAACCAGAGGCATGAATGGATTGAGCATAACCATATCTTCAAAACACTTTGCTGAACTAGCTCAAAATATGCATGGGTCTACTTGTGGAAACAGGACAACATGGCATCAAATTGTAACATGAAAAGACTTGGCAAATTTACTAAGTGGCTGAAATCAGCAACATCACATAGCCTACTTTGCATGCTTGTGCTAGTCACCACAAAGATCACAAAAATACAAGGCTTGCACCACTATAAAATGGCATGGAGATTGAGGGAGTCCTCGATTAGGGGGTGTCCGGATGGCCGGACTATACCTTCAGCCGGACTCCTGGACTATGAAGATACAAGATTGAAGACTTCGTCCCGTGTCCGGAAGGGACTTTCCATGGCGTGGAAGGCAAGCTTGGCGATACGGATATGTAGATCTCCAACCATTGTAACCAACTTTGTAACCCTAACCCTCTCCGTTGTCTATATAAACCGGAGGGTTTTAGTTCGTAGGACAACATACAGAACAACAATCATACCATAGGCTAGCTTCTAGGGTTTAGCCTCTTCGATCTCGTGGTAGATCTACTCTTGTACTACCCATATCATCAATATTAATCAAGCAGGACATAGGGTTTTACCTCCATCAAGAGGGCCCGAACCTGGGTAAAACTTCGTGTCCCTTGCCTCCTGTTACCATCCGGCAAAGACGCACAGTTTGGGACCCCCTACCCGAGATCCGCCGGTTTTGACACCGACATTGGTGCTTTCATTGAGAGTTCCTCTGTGTCGTCGCCATGAGGAAGGATGCCTCGCCCCGTCTTTAAAGACGGCATCGTTGCTAAGGGAGCTTTGGCTGTCGGCCAAACCCTCCGGCTAGGTGGTTTTCTTATGACCACATGTTCGGCTTCTGCGCCGACGATGACCTCTCGAGCCATCGAAAACAATCTTCATGTCAGCTTGGAACTCGCTAAGCAGTTAGATCCAATGGAGCTCTCCTCCATAAACGAGCTCTTGGATCGCATCGCCACCCTAGGAGTCGCTATGGATTACGACCAGATTGGGCCTAAACCCGATCTGAGAGAGATTAACTCTCACCAAGTCACCCATCATGTTGTCGTGGTAGAGGGACAGTGCGGCGACCCTTCATCTATCTTAAGGACTAGCTACGTCCGGATTCCCGATCCCTCCAAGCCGATACCCGTGGAGGGGAGGATATCACTCAAGACCTGAACTTAGAGTCAGGCGACGGGCTGGATTTGGACAACATCCAGGAATCCAAATTTTCGAGTTCGGAAATTCCTTGGCCTCTGAGCCTCAGATTGGGTGAGGCTTCGGATTTAATTCCACCCACCCATCTGAACATAAGCGATCTATCCCAAATCAGGCAAGAGCCCGAAGAAACAGTACATCATTACTAGGCCAGATTCCTCCTGGTTAGGAACAGGATAAGGGACTGCCACGAGGAAGACGCAATCTCAATCTTCTGCAATAATTGCACGGACAAGGGAATCCTCAACGCCATAAGTCGCCGTGATATTACACGCTTCGCTGACTTGGCGTCCATTGTACGAAAGTACTGTGCGATGGAAAGCACCTGGAAAACCGAAATAAAATTTTGGGACGATCCGGCCCTGAATACAAACCCAGTCCGAAATAAAAGGGTGCATCATCGCCAGGCACCCGGGTCAAACACCAAAAAGCAAAAACCCTCTACAGGGCATGGAACCGTACTGGAAGGATGACTTAATGGACCCTGTAAAATTCACAGTACAGAGGACGCCACACCAACTCACAACCTTATATCATGTTTGATACTCCGGCAGGTGGCCAAAATTGGCGAAGATCTCCGAATTCCGGAGGCCACCGAAAGCCACCCCAGAGACACCAATATGGTATTAACAGTCTTCGAGACTTTCGGATCAAATAATATGCGAAAAAGGACACTCCGCAGCCTTGTCGAAGTCTACCAAGTAGCAACAATAAACCCATGGAGTGACACGGCTATTACCTTTAACTCTAGTGATGAACCTAAATTCCGAACAGCCTGAGCACCAGCCGCATTGGTCCTCAGTCCAATTGTGGACGGCTTTTGTCTTACCAAGGTACTCATGGACGGCGGCAAGGGATTGAACCTCATTTATGAGGAAACCCTTCAAAAAATGGAAATAGACTGGAACCGCATTGAGCGAAGCAGCACAACCTTTAGAGGAATAATCCCCAGTCGGGAAGCGTGCTGTACAGGAAAAATCACACTAGATGTGGTGTTCGGCACGCCGGATAATTATAGGTCCGAAGAGGTCATGTTCCATGTGGCTCCGTTCAGCAGCGGTTATCACGCTCTGCTAGGACGGGAAGCGTTTACAATCTTCCAAGCAATACCCCATTACGGGTACATGAAGCTCAAGATGCCCGGGCCTAACGGGATCATCACTCTCACTAGTGATCCAGACATAGCACTCCGCGCCGAAAACAAGACAGCCGCACTGGCCCTCGAGGCACTATCTGAAGCCCTAGCGGCTGAGGAACTGACTGCGCTGCGCTCCATGGTGAATAGGGACGATGTGGTACTCGACAAAAGATCCAAGTCCACCTCCTTTAAACCGGCGGACGAAATAGTCAAATTCCAGGTCCATCCAACGGACCCCAATAAAACAGCTTCCATCGGGGCATAGTTAAACCCTGATGTAGACGCCGCACTTCTATAGTTCCTACGAGAGAACTGGGACATTTTCGCCTGGAACCCTTCAGACATGCCAGGAATCCCACGCAGGCTGGCCGAGCACAGCTTAAATATGCTATAAGGATTCAAACCTATCAAACAAGCTCTTTGGCATTTTTCTGAACCTAAGAGACAGGCCATGGGAGAGGAGCTAGCAAAGCTATTGGAGGCTGAATTCATCATAGATATAAAACATCCGGACTAGCTAGCAAACCTGGTGATGGTACCAAAGAAGGACAAATCCTGACACCTGTGCGTTGATTTTAAAGACCTTAACAAGGCTTGCCCAAAGGATCATTCCCCCTCCCCCGCATCGATCAAATTATCGATGCTACTGCAAGACACGATTCGTTGTCTTTCCTCGATGCATATTCCGGTTACCATCAAATCAAGATGGCAGAATCAGACCAAGCCGCAACGGCATTTATCACACCATATGGCCCATTCTTCTTCAACACAATGCCCTTCGGGCTCAAAAACGCTGGTGCAACATATCAGCGCATGATTCAGACATGTCTGGCAAACCAGATCGGCAAAACAGTCGAGGCATATGTAGAAGATGTGGTCGTCAAAACAAGACATGTCGAATCTCTAGTAGATGACTTGAGGCTCACATTTGATAGCCTCCGAACATACGACATCAAGCTCAACCCGGAAAAATGCGTTTTCGGCGTTCCAGCCGGAAAGCTCTTGGGCTTCATTGTATCCGGTAGAGGAATTGAAGCAAATCTAGCCAAGATCCGAGCTCTGTCACAATTGGATATCCCAAAGGACCTCAAACAAATACAAAAGTTAACCGGATGCGTGGCGACTCTAAGCCGCTTTATCTCCCACTTGGGAGAAAAGGCCCTACCCCTTTACCGCCTCCTTCGGCGCACCGAACACTTCGAATGGACGGATGCAGCCACGGCTGGACTCGATGAAATAAAAGCCATATTGGCAACAAACGCATTCCTGGTGAAAGTGCAACTATCCCTAGGTGGTTTTGGCAATTCATAACAACATATAGCTCATTGAGCTAATGCTTAGGAAAGCTCAATGATTGGCATGGCATGGATGTGAAAGTGGAACCCTCAAAATGCTAAGGACAAAGGATTGGCTCAAGCTCAAAAGCTCAAGACTCTTCATTTTATATTTTAGTGATCCAAGATCACATTGAGTCTTTAGGAAAAGCCAATACTATCAAGGAGGGATGAGGTGTTGCTTAATGAGCCTCTTGCTTCATGTGCTTAGTGATATGCTCCAAAACCCTCAACTACTTTCCCATATCCACATATGACCTAAACCTAAGCCAAACTCGGTCCTACCGATTTCTTCCTATCCGGCGCCACCGAGTTTCTTTGTCATTAGCCACTGCCAAACCCTAGCAATTCGGTCCTACCGATAGGATCTCGGTCTCACCGAGATGGGGTTGCAAACTCTCTGTTTCCCTTTCGTAACTTTTTGGTCTCACCGAAAGAGCGAATCGGTCCCACCGAGATTGCAATGTAAACTCAGTGTTTCCCCTTTGTAACTTTTCGGCTCACCGAGTTCCACTCGGTCTCACCGAAAGAGCAAATCGGTCCCACCGAGTTTGCCTGACCAACTCTCTGGTTAGCTAATTACCAAATTCGGTCTCACCGAGTTTGTGTAATCGGTCTCACCGAGATTACGTTATGCCCAAACCCTAACCATATCGGTCCTACCGAGTTGCATGTCAGTCCCACCGAAAATCCTAACGGTCACTAGGTTTACATTTTCGGTCCGACCGAGTTTGTTGATTCGGTCCCACCGAGATTGGAAAATGTGTGTAACGGTTGGATTTTGTGTGGAGGCTATATATACCCCTCCACCTCTCTCATTCGGAGAGAGAGCCATCACATCAGAACACATACACCATTCCAACTCATATGTTCTGAGAGAGAACCACCTACTCATGTGTTCAGACCAAGATATTCCGCTCCTACCATATGAATCTTGATCTCTAGCCTTCCCAAGTTGCTTTCCACTCAAATCTTCTTTCCACTAAATCCAAATCCTATGAGGGAGAGTTGAGTGTTGGGGAGACTATCATTTGAAGCACAAGAGCAAGGACTTCATTACCTACACACCATTTGTTACTTCTTGGAGAGTGGTGTCTCCTAGATTGGCTAGGTGTCACTTGGGAGCCTTCGACAAGATTGTGGAGTTGAACCAAGGAGTTTGTAAGGGCAAGGAGATCGCCTACTTCGTGAAGATCTACCGCTAGTGAGGCAAGTCCTGTGTGGGCGATGGCCATGGTGGGATAGACAAGGTTGCTTCTTCGTGGACCCTTTGTGGGTGGTTGCTTCTTCGTGGACCCTTCGTGGGTGGAGCCCTGTGTGGACTCGCGCAACCGTTACCCTTGGGTGGAGCCCTGTGTGGACTCGCGCAACCGTTACCCTTCGTGGGTTGAAGTCTCCATCAACGTGGAGGTAGGATAGCACCACCTATCCGAACCACGGGAAAAACATCCGTGTCTCCAATTGCGTTTGAATTCTCCAAACCCTTCCCTTTACATTCTTGCAAGTTGCATGCTTTACTTTCCGCTGCCTATATACTCTTTGCATGCTTGCTTGAATTATGTGATCATTGCTTGACTTGTCCTAAATTAGCTAAAATCCGCCAAGAACTAAAATTGGGAAAAGGTTAAGTTTTTATTTGGTCAAGTAGTCTAATCACCCCCCCTCTAGACATACTTTCGATCCTACAAGTGGTATCAGAGCTTTGGTCTCCATTTGCTTTGATCTCCATAGCTTTTGGTGGTCATAGCCTTGGTTTCAGAACCTAGGAGAGTATGGCGTCTAGCGAGGGAAATTATCACCGTAGAGGTCCTTTGATGGTACTAATTTTGCTAGTTGGAAGCATAAAATGAAAATGCATATTCTTGGACATAACCCCGCCGTTTGGGCTATTGTGTGTGTTGGATTGCAAGGTGACTTCTTTGATGGGAGACAACCAAACCGTGAAGCTACCGCGGATGAGTTGAAGATGTTGCAATACAATGCTCAAGCTTGTGATATTCTCTTCAACGGATTGTGCCCCGAAGAATTCAACAAAATCAGCCGTCTTGAGAATGCAAAGGAAATTTGGGACACTTTGATTGATATGCACGAAGGTACCGACTCCGTCAAGGAATCCAAGTTGGATGTGCTTCAAAGCCAACTTGACAAGTTCAAGATGAAGGATGGTGAAGGTGTCGCTGAAATGTACTCTAGGCTTGCTCTCATCACAAATGAGATTGCCGGCTTAGGAAGTGAAGAGATGACCGACAGATTAATCATCAAGAAGATTCTAAGAGCCTTGGATGGAAAATATGATACCGTGTGCACATTGATCCAAATGATGCCCAATTACAAAGATCTCAAGCCAACGGAGATGATTGGAAGAATTGTTGCTCATGAGATGTCACTTAAGGATAAAGAGGAACTTCACAACAAATCAAGTGGTGCCTATAAAGCCTCATGTGAAGCCCCTACATCATCAAGTGAGAAACAAGAGTTCAATGAAGAATTGAGCTTAATGGTGAAGAACTTCAACAAGTTCTACAAGAGTAGAAGCAAAGATAGAAGCTTCAAGTCAAGGTCCTACAATGAAAAAAGATCTTCTAGTCGAGAGCGAAACTGCTACAATTGTGGAAGACCCGGACACTATTCCAATGAGTGTACGGCTCCCTACAAGAGAAGAGAAGATTCTCCAAGAAGAAGAGGCAAAGAATCACCACCAAGAGAGAGAAGGAGTAGAGATGATCGTTATGAACGAAGATACTCACGGAGAAGCAAGGATTTAGAAAGGAAGGAAAAATCATCAAGGAGCTACACAAGACGAAGACATCAAGCTCATGTTGGTGAATGGGTATCCGGCTCTGACTCCGACAGCCACTCCGAGAGAAGTTATCACTCCGACTCCGAAGATACTCAAGATGAAGGTGTTGCCGGTCTAGCACTTGTGTCAACCAACTCCTACGACATATTTGACTCACCAAATGAAGGAATTGGAAGATGCTTCATGGCCAAAGGTCCTAAGGTAACACACCCCGAGTATGTTGATTTCAATAGTGATGAAGATGACTTGTTAGGTGATGATTTGCTTGTTGACAACTCTAGTGATGAATACTATGATGAAACGTCAATTAAACATACTAATTAAGATAAAACGAATGACTATGATAAGGAGAAGATTGAGGCTCTAACTAAAGAACTAAACACTCTTAAGTTAGCTCATGAAACTATCTTCGAAGATCATCGAGAACTTTTAAGAGCTCATGAGAAATTACGCTTTGAAAAGCTCAATCTTGAGCAAGAGCATGAGTTCTTAAAAGCAATCAATGATGATCTCCGCAAGAAAATCTCTTCTTACATTGCCAAGCGTTTACTCTTATCCACTTATATGCCTCAAGTCAAGTCTAGTAACAAGAACAAGAAAGATTCTTCCTCTAGTAGTAACAATGATCATGCTAAATCCAACATTGTTGCTTCTAGTAGTTCTCTTGATTCCACTAATGATTCTCTTAGCCAAGTTACACTTGAGCAAGAAAATAGCTTATTGAAGGGAATTATAGAGAAAGGAGTGTACAAAAGCCTTGCCGGGAGTAAGCAATTCGAGGAAATTGTGCGCAAGCAAGGAATGCACCGGAAGAATCAAGGTGTTGGTTTTGAACGAAAGTTCAATGCCAATGGAGTTGAGTGGGAAGAAGATCAATACCCCAAGACAAAGTTTATTCCTCAACAAGAGAAGTATGATACTTCTTTCAAGGGGACACAAGCTCAAGATGATCTTCCACCACAAGACTACAAGCAAAAAGGCAAGGACAAGCTTCAAGAGGAAATTGACGCATTTGAAGAAGCTCCAAAGACCTTAGTCAAGTGGATTCCCAAGACTACATCAAGTTCCACTTCATCAAGTACGACTACAACTCCAAGGATTCCCATCAAGATGATGTGGATCCAAAAGAAGAAGAACTAGAAAGTTCTTGAGGGTGACTCCGCCAACATACTTCACTCTTATCATTTTGGCAAGGACAAGTGCAATCAACTTCCACATCTTGCACTAGTTCAAGGAGTCACAAACCCTCTTGTCGGTAAGACAAGGGACAAGGTAACCTAAAAGTTTTCATGGACATCATCCTTTGTGTGCATCACTCTATGTCTATGGATATCCTTGTTTGTTCCTTGTGGGACTAACCCATGTAGGTATTGAAAGTGCAATTCACTCGAATGGATAGCTCCAAGAGATCTACATCAATATTGAGCATCCACATCTTCAATATCTACATGAAGTCATCATCGACAAAACCCAAGGTTAGTTCATCCCTCTTAGGGGGGATATCACATCTAGGGGGAGCTTTACTCTAAGACTTGAGCTAAAGCAACTCTAAAGATGTGAACACAACAATGCTTTATGTAAAAGTGGTAACCCCACTTGAGCTTAAACGATGAGTATGACCTATGATCAAGTGCTCTCACTTGACTCCTAAGTCAATATACTCATATATAGATGACCTAGTCATCGCAAATTGCTTGGTAGATGCTAGAATTGGTTGTGCATGCCTTGCCACATATTTCATTTGCCATCTTGTTCTGTGAGCATGCTGGTTGCATATTTTACTCATTCGAGGACATCCACTTGTTGTTTTGATTGTTTGGTTTTATCTTCTTCTGCCAAGTGGATGGACAAGAATGCCTAAGAACCTCCTCTGGCTATCTATGCTTTTCTCGTCTCAAATTCTATTCATGCTGCATCACAAAATTTGATCAAGTCAGATTCGAACCACTCTGTGTGAGGAGCGCTCGGAGTCCCCGATTCGTCATAGACTTAAACTTCCAAAACCTCTTTTTGATTCTCGGTCTGACCGATACCCCACTTTCGGTCCTACCGAGATCATTAAGTTGATCTAGGTTTTCGATCTCGGTGCAACCGATTTGAACATTTCGGTCACACCGAGTTTCAGTAACTGCACGCAGTTATGAATCTCGGTGCCACCGAGTTGTTCCACTCGGTCACACCGACAGGGTCGGGCTATATATAGTCACGGGCAAAATTTTGGAAATTTCTCCGAACCCCTTCGCCCGCGCGATAGCCTGCTCTGCCAACGTGGTCTCCGGATCGTCTTCTCGCCGCCAGCCGCCTCCAGTCGCTGGTCTCCGTCGCCGTCAACGGGAATTCTGCCCCGCCGTTGCCGCCGTAGCAAGTCCCCGCCGAACTAGGGTATGGACTTGATCTTTGTGCTATTCTCCAATCTGATTCCTAGCACATTGTGTTCTTCATGATTCTTGCCACGATTGAAACACTCCTATCCAGTCAAAACGCCCGTAGATTAGCTTTGATTCGAAAATTCTAGGTTTAGGTTTCCGCCGAAACCATCTCGGACCCACCGAGTTGATAAACTCGGTCCCACCGATTTGGCTGATGCCATTGCACAAGTGAGACTCGGTCTGACCGAGAATTACTTATCGGTGCGACCGATTTTGGAACTCTGTGAAACCCTAGCAGTCTCGGTACCACCGAACTGTGACTCGGTCCTACCGAGTTCACTAGTTTAGGTTCCAAAACTGCTTCGGTATCACCGAGTTTGAAAATTGGTAGATCCGAGATGATTTCAGTGGGAAACTAAAACTAAGTTTTTGGATCAATCTTTTGTGAAAATCTCTGCATTTTGTGATGCTCATCCTTTTCTACCTCATCTATAAACTGTTCACAGGGTCAGCAGTCAGAGTGCAGCATGTCAGACCAAAGTGATAGCCAGAATGTGTCAGAACAGCAAGTGGTGATGAGTGAGGGCACTAGTCCCTCCAGTTCTTCTGATGAAGGCAGCAGGAGCACTCCTAGCAATTTGCCAAAGGCTGCCACGAGACAGAGGAAGAAGAGGACTTCAGATTCCGAAGATGAGGACTATGTGGCAGAGGAAGAGGCCACTTCCAAGAGAGTTGAGCCAGCTCAAGGCACTAAGCCAGGCCTGAAAATCAAAAGGCCAGCAGGCAGGCAGCCAATGTCAAAGGCCAGAATGTCAACTGAGAAGCCCATAGAGCCAGTTGCAGCTGAGGGCAAGAAAAGAAAGGAAAGGGTGAAGAAGACTATGGCTAGAGTGCTTGGCAAAGCTTCCATCATGGAAGAGGAAGAAGAAGAAGAGGTAGCTGCACCAGCACCCAAGGCACCCAAGCTAGTGGGAGATGCCATAAAATCAGGGGGAGCTGCTTCCAAGGCCAAGCCAACTCCAAAGCCAAAGCCAAAGAGGAACACAAGAAGCATCCCAACTGCTGAGAAGAACAAGGCCCCAGTGCCTGAGACTGTTGCTCAAGAAGAGGAAGAGAATGTCCTAAGGAAGCTAAAGCCCAAGATCCCAGACCACAACGATGCTCATCCTGTGGCTGAGGATATGAAGCTCAGGAGAGATTCAGGGCTGAGGAAGTGGAGAGAAGCAGATCCGTATGCTTCAAGGAGGGGGACTGCTGTGGACTACAGATTTCACACCAAGGAGCAGCAAGATTTCTATGAGACTGTTTTGCTTGATAAGAAGCCAATAGTCTGTGGTATGAGATGGGTTGACTGGCAGTACATCAAGGACAATGAGGAGCACTATCCTGGAGTGCAAGACAGCTTCATAGCTTGTGGAGTAGCTGAGTTTGTTGGGCAGAAGCTCACAAAGTGGAACGAGGAGCTTATCATGCAGTTCTACTCCACGGCACACTTCTACCCAGATGGGAGGATCACATGGATTTCTGAGGGTACAAGGTACCAATCCACAGTTGCTGAGTGGGCACAGATCATTAATGCCCTAGAGGAGCAAGATGATGACTTGGATATCTATGCCAAGAAGAAGATGGACCACAACTCAATGTCAAATATGTACAAGGAGATCCCAAATGAAGCACTTGATACCTTCAAGTTTGGCTCAGTACATTACCTTCTGTCAGGGCTCCCGACTATCAATTGGATCTTGAGGCACACCTTATTGCCCAAGTCAGGTGATCACAAGATGATCAGAGGCCATGCTATCAACTTGCTACATGTGTTTGATGTGCCCCAGAAGTTCAAAGTGATGAGCCTCATAGTGGAAACAATCAAGAGGACTGCAGCAGACCAGAAGAGGAGTTGCGGATATGCCCCTCAGATTCAGGAGCTCATCAACTCCAAGATGGGCACGGGCATATATTTATTGGACAAGGAACACCTGCCCATCCGTCCAGATTCCGAGGACAACCAAGTGGTCATGACTGAGAATGAGCCATCATATGCCCAAGCATACGCGAAGAAGGAGAAGGCAAGGAAGGAGAAAGCTGCCAAGATGCCAACTCAAGAGGAGGCATCTGAATATTTCTTGAAGACTAAACAAGAGCAGCTTGGTTACTTGATTGCATCCACGCTGAGGATTGAGCAAAGTCTGGCCACCCTCACTCAGAATCAGCAGAGCCTAGAGAGAATCATGGAACAGAAGTTCTATGACTTGGATGTCAAAGTAACGGAAGTTCAGTCTGCAGTGGAGCAGCTCCAGGAAGACATGCAGGAGAGGAGAGGCAGGACTACCACTCATGCCTTTGCCAGAGTGCCAAGAGGTCCGAGGTCGTCTGCCGTGCCAGTTGCTAACACAAGAGCCACCACCTCAGCACCAGCCACAGCCTTAGTTCCACCAGCTCCAGCGTCTACTTCAGCGTCTACCGAAGCCTTCGTCCTTGGAGTGATCCGGACTCCACCACCAG